>NW_021604791.1:2110083-2141867 GCF_004785775.1 Grammomys surdaster | reverse complement strand
GGAGAGGGAAGAGAGGGAAGAGAGGGAAGAGAGGGAAGAGAGGGAAGAGAGGGAAGAGAAGGAAGAGAGGGAAGAGAGGGAAGAGAGGCAAGAGAGGGAAGAGAGGGAAGAGAGGGAAGAGATGAGAGGAAATAACCTGGCTGCCATAGAAATGAATGAACACAGTTTGAAGTGAGCGTTGGTAAGCACTTAGAGTACAGTTTTATACCGGAAGCTATTGTTTTTATCAACTCAATTATTTTTATTACTAAGACAGTTGTTCTCATCTTAACGTCAAACAAATTGATGAGACAGTTTCAGGCCTGTTTCCATGAGTGTTTTATACTGTCACTTAGAAATAGGTTGTCCACCTCTCCTGCTTTATGATTAAGTACCTTATATCAGAGCTCTATGTGACATCACAATAAAGGGCAGCACATCCCCACAGTTACAAAGTGCTGGGCCAAATAATATGCACGCTGTGTTTTGTGCAGACACACATGGTTTACACTAACTTTGTTGAGGTTTGGTTTGCCTTAGAGTCACTGAGATAGTAACTGTAATTAGTGATGATTTAAACTTTTTTGTATCATGTTGTGACAAGTAAAAATAGTGAATGGAGATTTTCATCCAAATACAAGAAAATGCATAAAAACGAAACAGACCCATTCTTAGTCCTTTATTCCTAATTTCTTATTCCCTAACGATGCTCATTTTAAAAGTCCCTCTCAAGGCCTCTCCTTTTCAATATAGTGCCCATGTTTTTCTTCATGAAAATTTAAAGAGACATCAGCATATTTCCACTTTCCCCTCTAGATGATCACTCCTGCCTCAGTGGCCTTGAAATTAATTTGCTTGCTGTGTGACTGATGTTCTTTGCTGTTAAATAATGCCATCTGGAGAGGTTTTGCAGTTTGACCCTACAAAGGAAACTAGCATTCTCAGTGAGATCCTGCCAAAGTACCTTGATTCCAGAGATTCCAGCAGCCACAGCAGAGTTGTTGCTTAGAAAAGGTGGGACAATGGGACTTGAATGCTAGCCTTAAGGCCTATTGTAAGGATAGAGGTACACTATTAATTAATTTTTTCTAGTATTGTGATCAGATTTAATGTAAAAACACCATCCTATGCAAGATTGGTAATACTTGGTATAGTGAGCTATTTTTCTGACATTAGCGTAAAGAACAATATATAACACTGTATTTTTTAAATTTATTTCCCATTAATC
Source organism: Grammomys surdaster (assembly GCF_004785775.1). NCBI lineage: Eukaryota > Metazoa > Chordata > Mammalia > Rodentia > Muridae > Grammomys > Grammomys surdaster. The sequence continues at coordinate 2,140,660 of NW_021604791.1, read as the reverse complement.
CTCTCAAATTTCATCCATTATGAATATAGCAATACAAAGATGACTGGGCCAATTTCAAGTAAATTCAGAGAGAATGAACCAATTTTGTACTGATTGGTTTCACACGATTTCTACTCTTTTGAAGATACTTAATGAAGCTGTTAATTGCAGGGTCTTAAAATTCTTATAGCATGTCATGTTATTTTAGTAAAGAGCTGGGGAAAGGGTGAAAACGAGTGTTGATGTGAGGTGTGACCATGAGTGGCGCTGCACGTCGCAGGGCGTTTTCAGTTCCTGTGTTAATTTCCCTGGATATAGGAAGGAACACCTCCTTCCCCAAATGTCTCAACTGATAAACTCTTCATTTTATTTTTACCTCCTTTTTTCTTTGAATTTTTCATACCTATAGACAATATACTTCAGTCATATTCATAATCGGCCCCTCTAGGACTACCTATCACTTCTTCCTTCAAGTTTATGCCTTTAGTTTATCTATCTCTCTTTATTATTTTACCTTACAGAGTCCATTAATGCTGAGTGTATACTTATCGGTATGGGGTCAGTCACTGAGGCATTGCCAACCTTCAAATGTCTACACTCCCCAAAAGAAGTCACTCTTCCTCAGCCCTGACACCATCAATTGTCAAATAACATCTAAAGTAGGAATAGAGCCCTGGAAGAGCCTCCCCAATTCATCTCACTATTTTTTAATCCCCATATGATTAGAGAACTTTGAGAATTTATTTCTTCATATCTCTAAAGATAGTCTTTAACCTCCTTCTTTAATGTTGTCTTATTCCCCAGGATCATATCCTCCCTGCATTCAGGCGTGTGTAACATATTTAGGTATGTGACATCTAAGATTCATACTTCCAAATAAACACTTCAGTCACCTCGGCAACATAAACAATCATATCTGTGTGCTCAAAAGTTTATATCCTCTGCTATCAAAATAAACATGTTAGATATGACATCTTTGCATCTTCATATAGTCTAACCTTCCATTCATTCTTAGATTCAGCTATACAATTTAGAAATGATAATTCCATACCTAAGTTAGATATGCACTTCCATTTTTGACTCGAAGAGTGTTGACCCTTGGAAACTATAAGCTATAGTTTAAGAAACTTTTATTTTTAATTTATATTTTCTTCCTAATTCATGTTACTGCTCAGTATATCAGAAAAATATCATTTTAAATTTTATATATCTTAACCTAGTTTCTTTCAGTCACGCCATCTCAGGACCTATTAAGGATGAAGAATTTGTCATGCAGGACAGAGAGAATTTTAGTAATTTTTTTTGTTATTGTTTGGGTTTTTTCTTTCTTTATTTGTTTTTCCATCTCAGATATTATTTTTTAATATCTTGTTGCATCATATATATTGAATATATCAGATAATCTTTCTAGATTTTCCGGTATAACAAACTTGATTGTTACCTGGCCTTTATTCCTAGGTGTTATATAAAACTCTGAAAGGGTTATTGTTGATTTTCAATATAAACTCTTACATATTCTTAGCAAAGTATTGAACATCTTAGCAAATCTTCAGTTCTTGCAACCAGAGCCACAACCAAAGTAACATCATTGATGGCACGATACAACCCGGGAAAGAGATCTTTAGGGCAGTTGTATGGTGAATGTAGAGTTTCAGGAAAGTGTGACCTCCAATAGAAGCCAACCTTTCCACAAGCTTGAGTGTCAGCAAGAGGATTTATTTGCTGGTTTACTTAAATATTTACTGTATTGTCGGAAGGCTATGGCTGTGCTCAACTTGAGCTCTTCCCAAGATTACACACAAATAAATCAAAATTTCTCCTCAGTACTGTATTCTGGCACTGGGCAATGTAGTCATCTTTCCAGTCCTCACTCCTGCTCATCACTCCTGCTTAGGAAATCTCATGGTGAACAAATGTAATAGAATACAATTGTAACAGTAAATGAAAATTGAGTTTGATCTATTTTTCTTCTATATCTAAATAGAAATTAAGATTCTGAAATAAGGTTTTATTACGTTTTTGTTATCACAAGCATTATGGTTACATTTATTTTTCCTTTCATTTAATTAATTAAATTGAGTTCAGACATTTTTATTTACAGCCAAGGTTTGCAAGCTAGCTGCTCCAATGTGCTGGGGTGCAGCAACCCTAGCCCTAGGATGCGGTAATTTCAAAGCTTTGCTTCTTCTGAATTAGAAAAAAAAAAAGCATTTTCCCCATCTTGTGAGATGGCTTGGCTAGTGTCACAGGCTTTCATTTCTCTGTCACTTCCCTACCTCTGTTTTGTCACACAAGTTAATATGATCTAAATATTATGAATGGACATCTAACAAGAAAGGCTCTGGGTATTTAAGCCATACAGAGTTGTTTCATGTTGGAAGAGTGACCTTTACATGTCTAGCGCTTGTTTATTCCTGCAGATAGGTTCCCATTTCCTGGTTAAGAGTTATATCGATCTCCATAAACATCCTTCATCCATGTATGCAGGCAGTAAAATCATGATGGCCCGTGGCTATTTACTTTCATAGATTTGTAAGAACACAGCTACCTACCTTTTGAAACCTGACCTGATCTGCTAGCAACACGTCTAGAGGAATGGGGAAAGATCGCCACTTAGAAGACATTTACAAGTTCTGACTTCATTCGTAGCCTCACAGTGCAGCTCTCAGAATTATACAGTCTAATTCAGTGACTTCTGACAAAGGCCTTAATCTCTTAGAGGCCTTGCAATAAGGATCTACAGCGGAATGAAAACTGAGTCTTGCCAGTGTCTCAAGGAACCCGACATTAAAATTCACCGTTCACTGCTCGGCATTTCCTTTCCTTTTTTACTCTCCAGAAAACGGTGGGATGAATGAATTGGTTCCCTAGATGCCAAGTAGAACAAGTAGTGATAATTTACCTACGATGACGCTAGCTTGAGGAGAGCCAAAAAAAAAAAAAAAAAGGAGAAAAAGAAAAACAAAAATAGTAAAGCTGATTTGTCCCTTCTAAATTACAAAGAAATGTAAATTATATCTATTCCTGTTTTCCACTTTGATTTGAATCTATATCTTAGTAGCAATCCAATAAAGATAATGTATTTTCCCCTTCCTTATATCGTGATATAAGCAAACACTGTCTCCTGTTTACTTCCAAACCCCGTCCTACCCTCCAGAAGCTTAGAGAACAGTAGTTCGATTCAGACAGCCTTGCTAAATAACCATTGTGTAGCGAGCAGAGACGTGAGTAGACCTGATTTGAACGCATGTCTTCTCAGAGCCCCTATTGTCTTTCTCAGGAGGCTGGTCACTGAAGCAGAAGCAACTTCACAGTAAATCACCTGCTAGCTCATTAATATTCAGGCTTCCAAACATATTTTGTTTTTATGCTTTTAAAGCGAATGCAAATGAACAAATGTAAGGGGCGTTTGACTGTGATTAATGATTTATATAAATTAAAGTTACTAGGGTAAAACAGCACCCTCGCTCAGCGCACTTTATTAATATCAGTAAATACGATTTGATTTATGTGCATAAAATAAGTGATATTGCCCCAAAACCTCACTGTTCTGAAGGATTATAAAATCACTCACTATAAATATTAACCAGCTCCTAATATAATCTGACATCTACTTCTGAAGTTTGCAAAACGATTTAATAATCTGCTTATAGTGGTAGCATAGCTTCATAAATCAGAACCGCGTGCCCAACATACGTTTTGTTATGAGCAAGCATTATGAAGCGTAAACGAGTATTCTGGGGCATAACTCAGCCTTTCCAGTATTATATTTATTCTGGTGTTTTCATTGCCCCTACGGGGGGTAAGGGCTTTCTATATCAATTTCTTCCTTTGGATGTGACATCAATAAAAACTCAAAGTTTAAACTAAACCTAAAGAAGTCCTGTAAGATAAAGGAACCCTCTTTTAGAAATCGAATTTAATAACCAAGTGCAGCACAAGTAATGATTTTTAAAGGTGAGACACTGATTCAATTAGAGGAGTCGTGGTATGAATGTGATTCCTAGTTCAAGGAGGCCAAACGTGTCCGTAACAAATGTCCCATCCACCCGCAAAAGGAAATACATTACAGATCAGTTTAAGTCAGTCAGGGGCAAAGCTATTTAACGCCTTGGTAGAAGAGAAGGAGAAAGTGCTTCTGAAGAGTTACTCAGCAGCCTCCTCCCCCTCTCTGCTCCACCTCCGCCCTGTCATATGGTTCCATCATATGGTCCAGTTTCATAGAAAGTTGTACAGTAGTGAGCACTGTTTGTATGTGTTCTCAGTCAGTCGCCAGTCGGCTGTCTGTAGTATCTAAAAGGATTTTCACAGCGCAGCTTGGGACAGATCACAGCAGAGTAGAAGGCTCCACGAGTGGAGGTTTATTAAGAGAATGGGAGAGCGAAAGGAGAGAGAGAGGAGTAGAGACGTGGAGGCCGGCCGTGACCACGTGGAGAGAGGGGGAAGGGAAGGGGGGAGGGGAGACAGCAACCTGCAGGCGCAGGTCAACAGAGTAAGAGAGAGGAGGGGCAAGCAGCCCCTTTTATAGTGGGCAGGGCTACCTGCCTGTTGCCAGGTAACTGTGGGGAGGAGCATACCTGGCCGCTGCCAGGTAACTGTGGAGGTGGAGTTTAACAGATTACTAACAGTATCTCTATCTTTCCTGTCTCAAAATCAGGGTACAGAGAGAGAATCCTTGGTCAGTCGTTAATGTTAATGCTACAGAGCCTTCTTACTTCCCTTTGAAATGTTACTACACTTAACATCATTTCCTAAAGAGTACAATTTGGGTTTTTTCCTTAAGCACTCACTACCTTTTGTAGATCGATGTCGGGGTGCAGCGTGGGTGGGATGTGGTAGCACTCTTCTCTGTAGAGGAAACAATCTGAACGTTTGAGGTTCTGTGTTAGCATCTCATTGTGGTGGTAGACCACCCGAGAACGATGGAGGCTTTTTTGGTTCATCCTTTCAGAGGTTGCCATCTAGAGTAAACTGGCTCCATTGATTTTCAACCCATGACAGGAAGGAGGTGTGAGAGGGGAAACTACTTGAAACTGCTCACATGGCATGAGGAACAAAAGAAAACAGGCAAAAGCCAGGGCAGAGCGTTACCACAGTCACCTAAGTCCCTCCTGTAGCCTCTACCAATGTCACAGTATATACATGTTTTTTTAAGAATATATTTTTAAGTGACCTTTAGTGACCTAATATGACAACTAGCTGTAAATTAGAGGTAAATAGGAATTAGTTATTACACCACAAATTAATATGTGAAAGATGACATATGATTAGCAAAAATATTTATTAGAAAAAACATAAATTGTAATATATATATAATTATACCTATCCAATTAAAACAGCATTTATTAAAGTGTAAACAAAGGCTTATATTTCCCTAGCTCAGTCTAACCTTCAGTACACCAAGGATATGATTGATGGATTCTCTGGTGATTTTCATTATGTTTTCTTCATAATTCATCAACTATATAATGTGGCTACTTTATTACAAAAGTTGTCCGGTATTATAGAAGGGAATATACAACCCCAGGAGGCCGTTAGTGGATTAGGAAATATTAGAGAGGACATAAGAACTGAAGGAAGACAGTCTTTAAAGAAGTACAAACAGTGTTATTTGCAAGATCCTCCGTCTAAACACAAGGTAGTGGGGTTACGGTAATATGTAAAATAAGCCCCCTAAATAGGAGAATTGTCAAAATTCTCCCCATTCTTGAGTAATTTCCTCAATTTATACTTCAGGGATACTTTTGAAAACGTCATGCACAGTTTTATATTTCATTATAGAGTTTTCAGAAAGAATTGGTTTGTCAGTTTGCCTCTGCCTTCATTGCCACCACATCCCGTGCCTTCCTTGTATTATCCACTTCCCCATCCCTAGTTCATGTCACTCATGTCTCTTTAATGCTCACCTCCAACACCTCTTTCACTCCCTCATGGTGTCTTCTTCAGTTTGACAGCCTTTGTCTACACTGACACATCTGATACCCTCACTAAAAATCAGGATCCACATACAGGAGAGAACATTTAAGTTTTTTTTTCAGACATATGTTTCATGCATTGCTTTCAGTTTTATTCTTCAAGTGTTTTCTTAGAGTGGGCCTTTTGAGAGCAATTTTATATAAGTTACATAATACAAGGAAATACCAAAAGTAGACAGTGAATTATACTAGTAGCTTTATGTTCTTGACTTGGAGAACTATTTTATATTACTAAGCAGCCACTGTTTCAAGAGTTCTGAAATTTTATTGGCAAAGACATATGACCAAACATATGAAATTTAATCTTTGAGATTAACTTCATACCAGTTGCAGATTATGAAGACTTTGATTATGAAAAAATGAATCAGTGAGTTATGTACAAGTTCTGGAATCAAGGAGTATTACTAAGTAAATTTTATTAAGGAGGAATTTAGGCTCGTTGCTAATTTCTGTGGTTAAGAAAAGTCGGCCTGTTAATTTCGGCCTCAGTGTGATCTTTAGTAAGCACTTAGCCCTAGTACACAGGTAATAGAACACATAAATACATGTTTTGACCATGAACCATGAGGTTTAGAAGTGAAATTAGCTGGGAATGATAGGACATACCTGATATCTCATCAATAAGGTGTCCAAGATGGGAGAATTTGGAGTAGCAGTCAGGACTAAGCACTGACAAATAATTTCAACAAAAATAAAAACAATTGAGACAAAGCAAAAGGGAAGAATAAAGAGAAAGGAACATAAGTTCGTCACACTTACACGTGGCTGCTTCTTCTGTTGCTAGCAAGTTTCATTGAGAATCCTGAGACCCATCCCCACTACCATTGGTTAGATTACCAGATTGGGCGTGGCAATTTTTCCCAATTAATTTTTGAAACCATCACAAAATATTCAACACATCATTTCTTTCACCAGCAACAGGTTCACTATGTGGGATCTAATACCACAGAGAAAATATCAAATGGGAATAAAAAACCCTAAATTTAAAAATCTTTAGAAGAACACATAGGGTGTAATTAAAACCAAAACAGAACAAAATATGCAAGCAAGACAATGAAAACCAGAGACATAAATAATATATAAAAGAGGTTAGTGATCAGATTATATAAGGATTATCCACACATGAACTAAATAAAAATTCAGTGATTCAGAAGCAAACACAAAAGTACCAAAACTGACAGACAAAAAACAAAAGCAATTTTGGAAAACAGGCTCTCGAGTCAGAAACATGTTTCATGTCATTCACATGGTGAATGACAGAGGACAGTGGTGACAGGAAGTAGCAAGATGCAAGTCTTACACTATTGAGTCTCAGCAAGAATTTGACAATCCGTGCTGCTCCAGGGGATGTGAGCTGATAAGAATGCTCCTGACAACGTTCTAGAGATGTGTTGTAATGCAGAAATAATGCACACATTGACCCATGAACTTGACTTTGAAATATTGGCTAAAGACAACCTCACCAGTCTGGACGTGAACAATTAGGAGAAAATAGAAGGGCTGAGACAGTTAATTCCTCACGTTCTAACCTAAAGCTATGAATTGCAATACTAAAGAAGAGGCTAGAGCTCAGGATCAGCGTCCTTCATTTTATATTGAACTAACAATAAGCCATTCTGTACTTTGGAGGAAATTGTGTCATTGAAATCCATCTTAATAGATTCCCAGTGAATGAATTATCTATTAAAAGAAGCTGAAATATCTCCAAACCATTTGAATGAAATTTAATAGGCAGGTTGATTAAAATTTAATAGCAAACTTGTTGGCTATTAAAAGTGCACAGTGTGATAAATCAAGGTGTCAGGTCTTCAATTTATGACTAAAGAAAAAAATGACAAATGAGCTCTTGACTTTCAACAAAATATTGCTTCTTTGACACTTTGTAACTTCATTCATTGTTTGAAATGAAACATTAAAATGAGAACTTATGTTGAGAGTTATTTTACATAATTTTAAGGGAGCCAGACAGATTGCTTTAGTTGTTTTCTTAATAAGTGACTTCATGTTGAATATACAAGATTATCTATTCCATAGTGTAACACTACAAAACTAAAATGATTATTGATCACATTGTCTTCTGATAGGCAAGAATGAAGGTACAGTTACTTTCTTACAAAGAAAAAGTAATGGGGAGAAAACCAAATATTTAAAATAATGTCTTTGAATTATTTCTCTGAGGTTTTAGAAGGCTCTATAAAAACTACCTACTTTCAGTTTTCTAGCCGATTTTGCACAGCTTAATATAAAATAATCAAATGTTGAAAAGTATGTGAGAGAATATTACTGAACTCCAAGAAGGATCAGAATAAAATTCTGTTGAAACCTTTTTTGTTGAAGGGGATCCTAAAAATACATGAAAACGACTATTTTAAATATTTGAATATAAATCTGGCAATGTCTTGTATGACCTTGAATCAAAAAGCTATATGTTCAAACAAGATAGAATTACAAAGAACAGAGTGGAGGATGAGTTAAAGAGAATTATCATGGTAAAGCTAATTAGAATAAACAGATATTCATTATCTTCTCATTAAATAATAAGACATTGAACATGAGACTTATTGTTCTGTAGTTCTTGGATTGTATTCTCTTATTTTATTGAATCATTAAGACTTCAAATCACAAATTTTTTTAGCCATCTAAATTTGGCGTTCAAATGAGAAATACAAGCACATTAAAAATGCAGTGTGAAGCATAGTACAGAGTACCAATCAAGTTATTTTTAGAGCTTATCAGTCAGTATACTTTTGTTAGCTTGCTGTCAAGAAGAATTGCTGTTTGAAATATTTCTCCAAATGATAAAATAGACATTCAAGTGTGATCCAGACTTTCATCCTGTCTCAGATCTGTCTCCTGCTTCAGTTTGAAAGCATACTGCTCTGAACTAACCCAGGTTACACTGTCATTCTGATGTCCTGATATCAGAACATGGATTCTATTGCTAGAAGGAAAGAGGTAGTATGTTCTGTGGGGAAAATTCTAGTTAAAACAATAAGGCTTGATATTTTACTGTTTGTGGTTCACTCATTCAAAAGCCTTTGTTATCAGTCTTAAACTTCAGGTATTCATAAAGGGAAAAGAAAGTAAATATCCATCCTTTGAAATGATTGTCTTTTCCAGGTTTTAAATCTTGTTTATCTCAAAAACCATAAGAGCAGCTTCTCTGGGTTGTTCAGTATAGAACATAAATATTCTATTTGATGAGCAACTTTCTTGCATCATAAATAAAAGGCTCAGGGATTGGCTCTTTCTGAATAACTATGCATATGTTGAAATTTAGTCTTAAATCCTTTTCATATTTCACTAGACGTCTAAATTTCATTTCTGTAGCAAGTATATAGGTATGAGAAGGTAATAGCCATATTCTGTCTAGGAAATAGACTTTTTTTTTTACATAGCTACTTCATTTTTAGCCTGACTTAGCTTTCTTCCCCCTTTGAATTCTGGCAGATATTTTGGTTTGTTTGTTTGGGAACATTGGTGTTACTACCAAACATTAGTGTTTGAGGAACATTTTATCGCCTCAAATAATTCTATAATTGTTTAGTTCTGCCTGAACAGTTTCAGTAGTTAATGAAGCCAGTATTGTTCTTGAAGCAAACAAAAAAATACCTTCAGCATTTGGCCCATGAACACACTTTAAAAATTATTCCAAATTCATGCTGTAGAGATGATTAGGCGGTTAGGGTTGTTGCTGTTCTTCTAGAGGATCTGGGTTTGGTTCCTGGCACCCACACAGTGACTCACAATCATCCAGGGAGTCTGATGGCCTCCTCTGGCTTTTCCAGGAACCAAGTATGCAATGTGATATGCATATTTGCATGCAGACAAACACTCTTATCCATAAAATAAAAACAAATCACTCCTTAGAATCTATTCAAGTTTGATTTCATGACTCATAGACAGCACCAATCTCAGAAAAGCTTTTCATTATTTAAGCAGAGGGTAGTGTTGTTTCTTTTGTTGGGCTCTGTACACTTGGGATAGAGCAGTTACAACAACCTCTGCATTAAGTTTCCCTAAAGTTTAAACACTTTTCCGCATAGTTAGCTATCTCTGGTCCCCACAAACTTATTTGTGTCTCAAACTAACTAACCAGTAAGCTTAACTTTTAAGCTAAAAAACAGTGACAGATGGTCTGTAAACAGTGAGCTTCTTGGACGTCTTTGGCGATTTCACAGCTGCTAGAAGGGAAGTTTACAAATCAGAAGTCAGTTCCAGGAAAGAGGAAGAGACAAGGTAGACAGATTCCTGGAGAACAGTTTCAGAATTCAAAGTGACCTCCGTCAACTGGGGAAACAGCCAGAAGCAAACAGAACAGACTGTGTCAGACTAGTGCAGTGCAGGACAGCCACAAAGAAAAGACACAAGTACCTTTGAACACAAAAGATGGAAGACGACAGGTTCTGTGCAGGTTTTCAGCTGGAAGATTCAAGCATCAATAACAAGCTGAAATTAATTTTCATGTTTGTTTCCCTCTGCACAGACGGTGCCACCATTCAAAAGTATAACTGTCGACCCCCATGTGAGTGCAAGCTATAGGGAAGGGGAACTCATACTTCCTTAAAGGATTTCTCCCTTTAAGGGATACTAACTGATAGCTAGGACCTGGTGAGGTGGCTCTTAAAAAACAAAACAACAACAACAAAACTGCGTGGTGTAAACACAGCTTTGAAAAGGTGATTTCTAACACCAGATGAATCCAGGAAAGAGCAATGATTTGATTACAAACATATTTTCCTGTCTCTTCTGTAGCAACACATTCCGGGAATAATCTCTGTCTTCATGCTGTTTGAGAAATAGTAGGTCATCATGTACTACTACCCACTCTTGTTCTTACTGCTGAAGCTTTCACTTGAAGTAATACTCAACATGTGTATAACTAACCTTGGTCTCAAATGGTACATGAGCTATCTAAAAGGCGGAGGACAGTAAAAAAAGAAAACGGAATTTTAGTTAGTTATTCTTTTCATTTCATCAGCCAGTGCCTCCTCGTTCCCAAAGTAAAGACTAATATACATTTCTATTCCAGAGGACTAAATTATTTTCAAATTTATAATTATAGCATGAAGAGTAGAAGAATCTCCTATGATGGCTGTGGGTCATTGCTTATGATCAGTAACAAACTGGTTCTGATATGCTTCAGAGTATGAGGAAGTGTTCTTCTGAAAATTTAGGTGTCCGAGACTGAATTTGGTTTTATGTGATGAATACTTAGCTTAATACCTACGAGCATTTCAGTCCATGTGTTCAGCCTTTCTCAGTTGATGGAAATCAACTTTAAAGCTCAGCTTGTTTTCCTGTATCCATAGTTGCGCTGTCTGAAGTGCTTTGAAAGTATACTCCAAAATTCTAAAACATAAAATCAAATAAAACACTTGGGAACTGAAATGGAATTGTATTCTGGGAAAGACACACCAGAGGGATTACCTGTAAACACTCTAATAGCATCACTAGAATTCGTTCTGAAGTTCTTTCAGTTCCAATGCTTACCATTTTCCCTTTATATACTGGGATTTCTTATAAGATAAACAATAATAAAAAAAATCTAAAATACTGAGCCATCACCTTCTTGTTTATACAGAATTCTTTCAAACTTGTTTTTTATTTATTGCATAGCTTCTTATATATTACTATAAAAGATTTTTACATTAGAGGGCAAAGAAATAAATATTTAATATTTTATGTTCATTTTTGCTGTGTGTTTGTGTGTGTGTGTGCGTGTGTGTGTGTGTGTGTGTGTGAAGACAGGCCAGAACAAGTGGTTATCACATCTCTTCCTCTGTAATTTTTCATCTTTTTGGGAGAGGAGTGGTTGTGTACAGAAAAATAGTGATTATTTTACAGGATTTTTTTTAAGGTGAAATTTTTGCTATTAAAATATAATTACATCACTTTCTCACTTTTCTTTTCTCTTCTATCCTCTCCTGTCTTTTACAACCCACCTTGCTAGCTCTCAAATTCTTCTTCACTTCTATTTCTTTAATTGTTATTACACATACATATGTATTTATATATATTCTTAAATGTATCACTACAAGCTACTGAGTCTTATTTGTATGTATAAGATTTCAGGGTTGGTTTTGAGAGTTGGGTTTTTCAATGATCCTGGAGCTTTACTGATTTAGCAACGAAAACCAGTAAGCTGCAGAGAAACTTCCTCTTCACCAGCACTAACATGGTGTGTGTTCAACCCCAGCACAGGGCTTCTCACCTGGGCCGTTGAAGGTCAATGCTTTCATGGCCAGGGCTTTACCACCCAAACCATCTCTGGTCCACAGTTTACATGTTATGTTACATAAACCAAATAAATAAAACACATGAAAACTTCAACCCTTCGTTTGTTCTCCAATTAACTCCCATTAGATCGCATGTGGTAATTAAGGGGTGTACAGAGAGATTCAGGAATAAAATCTTACCCCTTTTCATATTTGAAGGAATGTAAATATTTTTTGAGTATTTTCTGTTTTTAAGTTTTTGACATTAGTTTATTCTCAGTTATATTTTTCATTTTCTATTTACATAGAGTAGAAGTGAATGGGAAATTATTTGATTCAGAATACCAACTTTCTGCAGTAGACATAATTTACATATAACTTGTTTTTTTAAAAATGTTTTGTAGACTAAATCCTGTGTCAAACAATCATAAATATATATAAAAAAACTAAAATCCATAAATGTTTAAGCTTTAAGACCTTCTATTTTTGTCACAAAAGCACTGAAATAAATTGTTTTTAACTTTAAAGAATTAAAGTCTCATATGTATAATTCTTCATTGAAAAGTAACGTCCTCACAGATGTTATCACATGAGTAAAAGCAGGCCTCACACTGCACAGCGAGGGAGTATTTGAATGACTATATATGTAACTTCAGACAGCAAGTGCTAACTACTTGCTAGTGAATACTTTAAAAATCCCACACAGTATATGCAGAAGGCAAACAATGACATATTGACTGAAAGATCTGATATTTTTGTCTTTAGTGTGCTGACAAGCTGCATGCCGCTTTACATTAACTCTTGGGTTTCTCACTTTTGTGGTTAACCTAATTGTCTGTTGATTAGCATCTTATCAGATAGAGGTTTATTATTTCAAAGAACATTAACGCTACTGTCACCTAATTTCCCCTTACTGCTGTTAAAATATTTCTATGAGTGGAAAAGAGTATTGTGTTGCTAACCCAATCTAGCTCATTTTTATCCTAAGGTAACTATAGATCTGTGTGTAACTGTACAAAACAATGTGGAATTACCACATACACCAGCATCTTCTGAAACTGAGTATTGCAACCAGGATATTGATCTGTAACACTCTGTTCAGTTTTATTCCATCTGCTTCAGTGGAGCTGTGCTTGTATGGTTATTTGTTGAGTGCAGTTCCATACTCAAGAAGATTATGCTTCCACTATCACAGTCAGTATGTAGAATAGTTTCCTATTCATAATATTGTACGATATGCTCTTGTGGCCGTGCCCACTTGTCATTTGGATCGTCACCAACCACTCTTTTTTCATAATTTCTTAATATACATATAATAAATAATAAATGGAATGACATAGTATATGAACTTGGGATTTGGCTTTTCTCTCCTGCTATAATCCATAGAGATTTGGCTAGTTTTACAGTGAACTGTGGTTGGCTTTTATGATTGCTTAGTCGTCTTCCACAGTAGGATATACACTGTCTCTATATCTTATAAACCAGTTGAAATAAATTCAGGCTCTTTCCTGTTTGGAGGTATTAAGAAATACAGCTGCTGTGAATTTTCACTTACAAATCGTAGCATGAGCATAGATTTCAGTGACTCTGTAATCAGTGCACAAGTATGCAGTTGCTGGGTGACATAGAGAGTTTTTGTTCAATGAAAAACCACCAAACTGTTTCCCAGAGAAACTGTTTTATATCCCCCCCACCCACCCAGTGATAAGTGATCCATTGGGTTTCTCTGTGTTCTTTACCTCACTCTCTGTTGCAGCTGCTTTTATTTTGTATATGTAATGTTATATGATTACGATTTTAAGCCTCGCTATATGGATACTTACAGGGTTTTGTTTTTGTTTGTGTGTGTGAGCTTACCTAACATGTGGGCATCTTTTCTATGAAAACTGTTTATAATTGTCTACCTGTTTCCAACTGGACTTTGTTTTAATACTGACTTTTAAAAGTCTTCTGAAAGTCTTTTCTATGGTTTAGATTAATGCTGAATGACAAATTCTCATAAATTTAGAACAAATACATTCTCCAAGTCTACAGTCTCTATGTTCACTCTCATATCTAAACTCCATAAACCTGTGTACACCACCCTCCTCCTGATATGACGTGTGCTTGTGTTCTCTCACTCAAGTTAACCCCTACATCTGACATAAATTATACTCTAACATATCATTTTCATATATGGCCTACGTATTTTCAATATAATTATACCTGTTATCTTTTTCATTTGCTCTATTGGTTTTGTAGGCAGCAGATTTTCATAGTTACACTAATATGCTAGACACTAAGAGTATCTGTTTGCATATAAAACTATGTTACTTTAGTAAGCCAAAGTTTGAACAACTAATTGGAAAATGGAAAATATATGTATGTATGTGTGTATTGCTTAATACCATAAAGTTGATACTTTGTTTAAAATTAACAACCATATAATGTTCACCATATTTGTTAGGCCACCAGATTAGTATGCTTACTATGGTGTACTAATGAATAATTGTATTTTATTTTATTTCAATTAAATATTTTTCATAGAATTTAAAGAAATACCAAACTCTTCTGTTGTGTCAGCAGTTGCTCTCCAAATGAATGTTCAGTCATACTTGTAGCATTTTATTCTTTTTCTTTTAACATTCGTGAGAAAAAAAAAGAAAAATATTTAATGGTTTCTGTGAATGAGGGGATGTCTTTGTTTAGTTGTAGCTTTCTTTCTGCATTTTAACCTTTTCTTTTTCTGGCTTTAGCTTTGTGTTCTGTTTGTATGGATGGCAAGGTTTAATTTATTTTCTTTAAATTTGGTTTCAATTCTTAGCAAGCATGGGAATGTATTCTTACATACCCCTTGGGAAAGAGAACATCCTAAATGTGGCTTAATCAATACAGTAAATTCTTTCTTTCCCAATAACTCAAACACGTGCATCATTGAAATGTGTGTGCCAGTGGCATCTTTTTTTAGTCTATTTAGCTGCTGCCTGTAATCAGGACTATGTCAACTGTTGTCATTCTAAATGTTTCCTTTCTTTTTTTCAAGCACATTTGCCTGATTGACCTTTTTTTTTTTCTCTGTCTTTCTATGGGGCTGCTCCAGGAGCCATGGCTAATCATCTTATAAGCAATGCTCTGCTTCGTCCGCATGGTACTAACAATCCCTATAATACATTGCTTGGGGAACCGGCGGTCTGTAACAACCCTTCTATCAGCATGTACAACGCACAAGGTGTGCTGGAGTTTATCTTAATTTTTTTTTCAAGTGAGAGTCCCACTTTATGTAGCTTTTATGGGCACAATCTATTTGCTTTCTTTTCCTCCCGCCTTTTCTTTGTTTTGGAAGCAGACACACAGAGTCCTTTTACATTCTACTCTTCCTGTTGCTTTGATTTTCCATTTTCCTTAGGTTTCCTTAGTGAGTAGACTCCTTTCTGATAAGCAAATGCCCGATCCATCCGTCCGTGTTTGTTTTCCTGTGCTGTTATGAAATGTATCGTGTGATGTGTCAGTCCCTCCCTGTTATTCATTTATTTCTAAATTAAATACCTGTACATTTATTGTGAGACATGAGAATATTTGCCCAAGGTAAGTAAGATAAAGGAAGACTTGATTCAGTAGTCTTAACGTTATAAGATTGAGGAAATAAATCTTCCTTTGCTGTATCATGAAGTTCACTCCGGGCACCAGACATTAGTATTGATGAAAGCATTAGATTAACTCCAGGGGAAAGTACACTGACCTAAGGCATGGAAGAGCTGGAAGACATCAGCTACTCCACTTCTCTCTCAACTCCCACCGGGCCTAGTGGAGTTGGTCCAGGCAAGCCACAAAACTTCTTTTTATCCCATGGCTTCCTGTGAAGACGGTCTCTTTGTGCATTGTCTTGCTTGAAAATTACATAAAATTTTTCTCTCAAAAACCAATGAGCACGTATCTGTTTAAAAATCTTATAGTATAAGCTTGACTTTCTTTTTAACCTTTTAAGAGCATAGATATTTGTCACAGGCACAAAAGCCTCTTTAAGTACCCAATTTCTGTACAGGTGAATGGATCACAAAAATTATTCAAGTATAAGTCGCGCAAAATAAAAATCCTACCTAGAGAGCTATTTATTGAAATAATAGTTTTTTTCTTTCTTTTTTTTCTTTAAACTGAATGTGATAGATTAGCAATCGATTTCTGTTATACTCAGAATATTGGATAGCTTGTTTGTGCTTAATTTAATTTGAGGTGACTGTGGTGTGGTTGTATAAACTTATGCCCCATTCTTAAAGGGGGGTGCTCACTGCAGTGCGCCAACAATGTCTCATGCCATCTGAGCTTGCCCAGGTGGCTCCTTCTCAGATGTAAATAATTACCTGAAAGCTATTTTTAAAGCACCAAAGTTAGCCATTAAATGGTGATTTAAGCTATTTGCAAATAAATTTGGGACTTTTCAGTTTCATCCAGTTTCTAAACAAAAAATGGCATGCCTATGAGTCATAGACTCGGAGCATCTTTGCTCAAAGGCTTTGAGAAGAGGGACAGAGAACATGAAATCCTCATTTGCTGATGTCTAGAAGGATCAATTATTCCTCAACCAGTGGCCTCCACACCTCAGGATATTATCCAGCCTATGTATTTTGGCTGAAGTGCTCGGTTTGTTTTTCATATGTATATAGATCACCTTGGGTATGCCGCTTAGAGCAAAGAGGCCTGTGCTGTGTTATTATTTGGTGATTTTTTTAAAATATTAAAGACAGCTAATGTGTTTTTCCCCTTTCCTTCTGTTTCCCTAATCAAACAGAACTCTCAAGGTGAGACTGTTTCTTGGCCCATTTCATAGTCTCACTCTCTACAGTCTCTTGTTTGTCAGGGTCCCTGTGCCATTGTGGTGCCTATGAACTGTGTCCTGCGCAGTATGCACAGTGTGCCAGATGTGGTTTGGCAAAACAGAGGCTGGTAGAAAAAATTTTTTTTACTTTATTCCTCATTATTTTTCATAGCCCAACTAACAAGTAAATATGTCATTATAAACAATTTAAAACATGCTGAGATATTAGCACATTTTAAATGATGTTAAGTGACTATTTGCACCATGTTTGCTAATTACATGTACTCAATATTATTATGTTTATAGAAGATGCTGGCAATTGTTTTAAACACTCAATTTAGATTACATTTGTTTTGCTTTTCATATATAATTTATAATTGCTTATGGAAGGAAAAAGTAGCAGTTCTTAATTGAAATGTTTTTCCTAAGTCAGCATTTATCTTTCTGTCATTATCCTAAAATCAAGGAGTTTTTAAAATATGGAACACAGGTTAAAATGATTACCTAAGGGAGTTCCAGTTATGAAGCCCTACTAGTAATCAAACTCAAGTTTAAAGCCATGCTGGGTTATGTTCCTAGACAAAATACATATAAAGATATAAAACCAAAATATTCAAAATGTGAAATCTAAAATAATACCATATACACACAATGTTATTCTTATGTAATTCATTACTAGACATTGTTGTACAAAATTATCAATAAATATACAGACTTCATCCAGATGAATTTGTCTTTTATTTCACCAAATTTAATAAATGCTAATGACTATTCTTAAAAAAAAAGAACTTAAGTATTTTTGTTCTTTTTAAAGTCAAAATTTGAATTGTGTAGCTTATTTATGTTATAGTTTTTTTAAGACGTATGGAACTATACTAGCATTTGGAGCATGTTTTAAAAAACTAGCAAAAAATAAATCTTTGTGATTGTCATATTGCTACTAATCTTATGCCTTCAAAAATCTCTCATGAAATATAGGCAGCTTGGTATGTACTAGCGTGGTTCATATTGAATTGGCACTTGATTTTGTTTGGTGCTTCCTCTAATTCAACTGTGCCAAACGCTGTTTGGGCATTGAATCATTCAGTTTGAAAGTAGTCATTCTTGCTCCCAAGTGCCTTTTCTTAAAATTTGTGAAAATGTATTCACAGTGTTACTGAAGTATATGGAGTTAGAAATAAAAATGAAGAAAATACATTTGTTACACTAACTTGAAAGACTATGTATAGAAATATCTAAAATATCATATATTATTTCCGGACCATTATCTTCTTCTCAGGATGAGAAATTTTATAAAGATAAGTCTCATTGAAAAACCTGCCAAAATAACGCTACATAAAGAGAAAGTCATGATTTTACTAAAATAAGCGTATTTTTTTCAAAGTAATTGAATTCAAATTCAAAACTTTAAAGAAAAACAAAAAGTCATAGGGCAGGATGCAGTGATGAGTGCATTATATTTGCTAGGAATACAAAGTCGTACAGGATATAAATTAATATTACCTTATGGTTCCCCAACCCTGTGGCAGATCAGTACAGGAGAGCAGAGCTGGGAGAAGTCTACGCCTACTTTCTCATTTTTCCTCCTCTGCATTAACAGTGTGGCATCAGAGGAGGCCCAGGTTCCACTGATCTTAGTTCCCTTGCTGAATGAGCCCAAATGAGACTAGAAGCATTTGGACCAGCTGGTAAACAGCTAACTGTTTAGTTTGAATTCTTCTTCTAAAGCTAATTCAAAGTTTTAGCTGGGATTTCCTTTGCATTTTAAAAATGTGACACAACTCTTTTGTAAGAGGATAATCAATACTTAAAATTCAAAACTACCCCTTCAGCCAGAGAATATGACTAAAGTGTGCATGTATGAGAACATCCGCTGATAAATTTGTGCAATTAGTAAACACTGACAAAAATATTTGTATAAAAAAAAAGACTTTTTGTATTACAAGCCAGAGTCTTCTGAAGCGATATGGCCCAGTAATTTCCTTCATTTTTATTCTTGGATACTTTAAACTTCCTATAAACAAAAGAACAAGGAAAAGTATTCTCGCTGATTGCAGATAGATTTTTCTTGGAAAAGAAATTGGTGGCTTGTCTTTTTTTTTTTTTTCCAAGACAGAGTTTCTTTGTGTAGCCCTGGCTGTCCTGGAACTCACTCTGTAGACCAGGCTCACCTGGAACTCAGAAATCCACCTGCCTCTGCCTCCCAAGTGCTGGGATTAAAGGCATGCGCCACCACTGCCCGGCTTGTCTTTTAAATCATCTACTCTTAATATAGTTTGCAATATAAAATGATATTGCAATCTAAAGAAAACTTTCTATTTTGGATGGAAGCTTTTCTCTTTCTTACTGGGAGGCAGAATAATAGATGGATTAAATATTTCCCCTGTACTTAAACCTCTTATTAATGTGAGCCTCAGATAGCTCAGGCTTGACCTTCTCATTTTTAAACAACTCAGCATCTCTATTATTTAGCTATGCTTGTAGTACAAATTTAGGGTTTTTGAAATATAATTTATAAGTAACGAATCTTTTTAAAATTGTTTTATTTACATTCCAAATGTTGCATCTTTAATAGAAGACAAAGATAACTTCATTTATATTATATAAACAGTACAACAATGTGTAAAACAGAGATTGTGATTGGACTCCATTAAAAACAAACAAACAAACAAACAAACAAACAAACAACCAGCATCTGTCTAGGCTCAATGGAGTGAAATAACCCTGGTGCAAGAGAGAGAAGAAACACAAGACCCAAAAGAACAGAGTTATGAGAACTTCAATTCCAGTTTTCTTTCTGTATTTTCTTTTTAATTTCGCTACTAATTTCTAACAGTGGGTGTCGTTCCTTATAAGCTGGTACTTTCTAACACCACATCCTTATCCTATTGAAACACAGCAGTAGAAACAGTCACGGCTCACCCTCCTTTTTTACTCTCTGGTTTGTGTGACAATTTGAAGTGTCATATGAGTGTATAAGAAATCTGTGAGCTGTGGCAACACTTATTAAAAGCTTCATTGTATTTGGTGTGTGTTAAGCGGGAGGGCCCTTGTTTTCTGACTAACATTTTAGTGTTTGAATTGTGGTAAACCATGTAACACAAATTCGTGAATTTGGGGACGGTGGAAATGATTTCCCGTGACTCCTTTTTCTGCATATCATCAATTTGCTTTTGACTCATGTTCCTCCTACTGTCGCCGTAAGCTTACTTGTTGTTTTTTCTTTCCTTTTCTTCATGCTGTCGTTTAGAGCCCTACAGAGAGACAAGTATGGGAGTAAAGCTAAACATTGCATATCAAATGTAATTTTTTTCAGTTCACTTTTATTGCATCACATATAGATGATGTAGTTATTAAAAACAGTTCATCTCACAATTTCAAAACTTAAAAAAAAAAGAACCTATCATTCAACTTCTATAACTATCTGCTAATAGAGATTAGACGCTCTCGTTGTCTGATTCTTTTATCCTGTCACGTAGTCAACATAATTGTTAAGTCTCATGTATTGTCTGTGTGAGTTAAATTGTTTTTAAATTAAGCGTTTATTTTCCTTTGCAAAGTAACCCATACACTTTTAATTTTGATTAGTGCATTTCCATCATTAAACACGTGTCCCATTGCAACGTGCCCGCTTGATTTTCTACCGCTATTTTAAGCCTGATACCAAATGCATTGACAACAAAATTTAAAAAAAAAAAAAATTTCAATGCATCCACAACATTATCATACCCATTAAACATACCGTACCAGCTGCTACAACAGCAGTCACCAGTCATACTCAGCCCTTTTAAAAAGCATTTACTTTTTATTTCCCTTAACATTGTGAATTTGTGTACCAGATATTTTATGACATGAAAATAAATCGCTTCAAACTATGTCTGTGGTGGCTGCTTATTAATGGATTTTTATGAATTGCTCTCTTTGAAAACCGTTTGGTGTGGATGCGAAGTAGGCAAAAGGCCATATGAAATTGGCATAAGCATGTGACGTGTCCTTTCAACCTGTCATTGAACTGGCTTTTCAGAAACATAATTGCATCACAGATATAGAATGAGTGCTATATTTTCACAATTTAGAAGTGTATCTAGAGGTTTAAGAAAATCCTTCAAGGAAATTTTTGGACTTCACCATAGCTTCCTTATTTACCAGCACTGGTTAAATGTGTAGGTGATTTTTTTTTCTTTTGTGGCTGTGCTTAATGTAATTTATGAAACTATTATAGATTCTTGAACTGCTTATTCAAAAGACTACAAAAACCTTGAAGTTTGTGGTTAAATTTATTTTCCTGCAGCTCTTTCTTACCAGAATAAAATGTCTATCTTCTTTAAAAGTAAATTTTAATATGTCCCAAGTCATCAGTCATTATAAGAGGATAACTTTAAATATATTGTGCTTTTAGGAATCAAACACTGTGTTTTTACACATTCTTATGAAGTATTCTCCAGTGACCCTAAACAATAATTGTTGGGTTATTAAACAGTAGTAACTAATGTGATTATAGAAGAAAAATGCAAAAAAAAAAGATCCAAGTACTTTTGAAAGCATGTATATTTGACTGGACATTATTTTACAACTTGCAAATTTAACATAATGCATTTGTGGTTTTTGTATGCAAATATTTTCTATTCTTCCTAAACTATATTTATATATCAAGATACCAAATGTTTCTCTTAGTTTTGAACTGCATATTCAAAGTGTCACAAATGAATTATGTTACTTATTTCAGAGATATGTAAAGTTAGAAATGATGATTTAACTGGCCTTAATGTGTATAAATTGAAAGCAGTGAATGACTACATCAAATCTTATTTTTAAGTTGCCAGTTACAACTAAATATACTTTATTATATTCTGTTTGTGTGAAACTGGAAATTAATAAGTTTTTTTTAATTTTACTTTAAATAATTATTTTCTCCATATAACATTTCTATTACACTTTTTGGATTATATACATACATGCTGACATGTATAGATTTAATAGTGCTTTTATTTCTTTCCATTTAATATTTAAATGCTAGCAATTTATACATATTTTAGAGTCATAAATGTTTCTACTTTTGTGTTTGTGTGTGTATGTGTGTGTGTGTTCGATGGCTCATTGGATATAAATGTCATAGTGTCTTGTAATCTTTTTCAGAGGGGCTTCTGAACAATGCCAGGGATACAAGTGTCATGGATACTCTACCACTGAATGGTAACCATGGCAACAGTTACAGCATTGCTGGCGGCGAATACCTGACCAACTGTGTGCAAATTATAGACCGTGGCTATAACCACAACGAGACCGCCCTAGAGAAAAAGATCTTAAAGGAACTCACTTCCAACTATATCCCTTCATACCTGAACAACCACGAGCGCTCCAGCGAACAGAACCGGAATATGATGAACAAACTGGTGAACAACTTAGGCAGCGGGAGTGAAGATGACGCCATAGTCTTGGATGACGCAGCGTCCTTTAACCATGAGGAGAGTCTGGGCCTGGAACTCATTCACGAGGAATCCGATGCTCCCTTGCTGCCCCCGAGGGTTTACTCCACGGATAACCACCAGCCACATCATTACAGCAGGAGGCGGCTCCCCCAGGACCACAGCGAGAGCTTCTTCCCTCTGCTAACCGACGAGCACACAGAAGACCTGCAGTCACCGCACAGGGACTCCCTGTACACCAGCATGCCGGCCCTGGCAGGCGTGCCCGCTGCAGACAGTGTGACCACCAGCACCCAGACCGAAACCGCAGCGGCCAAGGGTGGTGACGCCGAAGATGTTTACTACAAAAGCATGCCAAACCTGGGCTCCAGAAACCACGTGCACCCGCTGCACGCCTACTACCAGCTGGGGCGCGGCAGCAGCGACGGATTCATAGTTCCTCCCAATAAAGATGGGACCTCTCCGGAGGGGACGTCCAAAGGACCCGCGCACTTGGTCACTAGTCTATAGAAGATGACACAGACATGGCAACCAACAGGACTGCTAACACCTGGTGGACCATCCTGAGTCGATATAAGCAGTGGTCCTCGTGTGTTCTCTGACATCTGATGCTGTTCTCAAAAGAGAGACTCTCTGACATTTTTTTTTTAAACTTGAATTTTTAGGTCAGCCCAGGGGAGAAAGCTAACTGCTGAGATCCTCCTGTGCCCCATTCTTTCCCTTCCTTTCCCCTCAGATGGAGACTTCATTATGTTAATGAACGAGATAAGAAGAAAATGGCGCTCATTGTGGCCTTGTTGAGTTATGTTGTGTTTGTTTAACATCTCTGATGCTCTGTTACTAGAATTACAAGGACCTGATTTTTTTTTAAAAAAGGCCAGAACTATTGTTTGAAATTAGTAACAATGCTGCATCTCGATTGGAGTGCTGCCCCGCCCGTAGAAGCAGAGCAGAACTGTATCACATAGCGGTTCACGGTCACTCGAAACCTGAGTTCACCACAGCGGGAATAGCCGTGAAAAACAAAAGCAAAACAACAAAATTAATAATCTGATGGAGGGGAATTCTAGAATTATATGCTAAATGCATATTTTATGATTTGCTGTATTAACTGATGATAAAACTAATGGCAGAAATAAATTGAACAATTTCTATGTAATGTACAGATACTAGCATTGCGCATATAGTCTTTTCTGTTCCTCCAGAATCTGAGTCCTGTTAATGTAGTGGCAAAGAAGAAATTTTCCTTTTCTTTTGTGCTAGTCTTGCAAGTTTGTCTACCAGTAAAAGAGCAAAGTTTCCTTCCTTTCTTGTTTTCTTTCTTTTTATTTTTTTGTCCCCTCTTCCCCCACTTTTTTTTTCTTTAAAAATTCACCTGGCAAAAAAATAATAATAAATAAATGAAGCTATCACTTTATAAGAATCATTTTCTAGTAATGCAAACAGATTATTTTTTAACAAAAAATAAAATAATAAAATAAATAAAATTAGACTTCCTTCCCTCGCTATATATCTTTATCCAGCCCAAGTATTTCCAACGTCATTTTGCAAATTAGAGCAGGACAAATTTTATGTTTTCGGGGCACATCTGTTGTAATAATGCAAAGCATATTTGGCAAGCAGTTCATCAACAAGGCAGTAGCTACGATTCTAGAAGCTAAGAGGTGTCTCTAGAGCTAGAGGGGCTTCTGCATGTGAAATGCTGTATTCCATAGGCGTTAAAAGTGCTGACTGTGCAGTCTGACCCCCAAGTGGGCACCTGCACTACCAATTGTTAGAGGAAATTCACTCCCTGGTAGTGTGAGTTGAAAGGTCAAATTATTTTGAAGTATTTTTTTTAAAGATTTCTGTTAACAGGGAAATTTATTTATTTGACAGGATTTTAAGTAATGTAGGAATACAAATGGTAAATTAGCAGCACATATAATTTTTTTTTAAATTTATGATCCATTTTGTACGGTCTCAAGTTGGATGACCTCATTACTAATATTTGTTGTAAAAGTGAAACTTGTTTGCCGACCAATAAACAACTGATTGAGATTTAGAAGAGATTGCTTTGACGTATGTACTATATTGTCAAGTCCTCTTTTGACTTTTCTTGCCTTTCCTTTTCTCTAATTTTTCAGAGTCTAAACTCTCCTTTACTATTGTGACCCAAGTGAGCAACACACACACACACACACACACACACACACACACACACTATATCTGACTTGAATATCCAAACACAATGGTACAGGCTTTTGGAGACAAAGACGACCAGGAAAGTGGGATGGGCTGCAGACAGATGCATAGCTCCCACTCAGTGAGATAAGGAAGGTCACTGTGTGCTTATTCCTAAACCAGCTCTTGTCACCAGGCTTATGATGAAAGACAGCCATCCAGTGGTTTAAATATCACTTGATGTGGTTATCTCCTGGCCCCTTTTTGTTAAGCTCCGTTTTGATGGAGAAATTTGGAAATTTAAATTTCCTCAGTTGGTTAAGAAAGGCAACAGTGATAGCAAAGAGCTTATTCATTGTACAAGAAGACTGTAAGACCTTTAACATCAACACACAGCGTTAGGTTTCTTTATGGCAACCTCAAACAAAATTTGTTGTGTCGCTTCTCCACCTCCATCCCGCAGACTCCCCTTCTGTAGCCTCTGACATCTCATCCTGCCCCTTTTGCATCCTTCTCACATTCATGCCAAACATTTAAGACTGTTTTACATCATTTTCATCTTCTTCAACTTATGGGTGCAGGGGAAGGACAAAAATAATTGCTTCGAAAGAACTTTCTATATCTTGCTGCTACTATACAACCCGTGTCTGGTCAAGGAGCCCCTACATAGAATAAAGAGCAAATGGACTTGCCAAAGTATATTTTCTCTTGTGTTATATCCTTGGGCTTACTTTACAAAAGCCTAAACACTATCTATCTATAAATGATACCTTAATTCAAGGTGAGAGGCATTGAGACTGGAGTGTGACTAGCCAGTCATCAAGAGACACTAAAAAGTCTGTGACAGAGGAAGTTGTGCTGGGCCAGAGCATGCATTAATCTGAAAGCCATTTTCAAAGAATCCCTAGATCAATCCATTTCAGTCAACTGATGGAAATATTTTCTTGAAATCCTTAGACGTTTTAATTTGGAGGAGAAACGTAAGCATTAGAAATAATCTGCTTTCTCATTCCACACCTTGGGAATATTACCAATCTTACCAATATTGCTGATAACCCAACCAATACTTGGTAATAAAAAAAAATCCTTTTGTGGGCAAATCTAAGGCAGTCTCAGAAATAAGGCTATTGCTTTCGGACAGCAAGCACTTGTGCTTGATTTAAAAAATAGTATTCCAAATGAAAACAATATCAGTAAAACCCTGGCTTCGTGGAAAAATGGGGAGACTACTTCAGTTCAGCTGTTTAGTTGTTCCATACTCTGGAATTACTACTTTCCTATATGTGGTGCCCTGTGTCTCATTATCCGGAATTTGAAACAGGTAGTCTCCCCATTTCTACTAAGAACAACCTGAAGAAAGATCACTTGAATACATAAACTGGTATACAAGGCCTCTGCATACTATGCATTAACTTTGCCCTTGCATCGAGATGAAAGGGCCATTGTACACCCCTCATACATCATAACTGATGTGCTTCAGAAAGTTAAGATCCTCTTGTTCTTTGCTGTGTGACTAATTAAACAAAAGAAGCAGTAGGTAAAGTACTTGACTGTGCATCATTTCAGGAGAAATGTGTATATTCATATAGTCCTGATTAGACCAGCTATATTAGTTCCTGACCCACTCTTCTACCTGACATTTCATGTAAAGCCACTGACCTACTAATGCTATTAACTTTTTCTTCATTCTAGAACCTTCTGTTGATTCTAGGTCTTCAGTGCCCAATGGCATTCATTGATGTGCTTATTTGCATATTTTCCATTAAGTAAATTTCTACCAAACATACTCAGTGTACATACATAGCACATTATTTAGCCAATTGAGAGAGAAAGTTATGTAAATGAAACAAGCCAATTATTGCTTCCTAGTAAATAATATTTTTGTAATAGTTTACGCTTGAAATTTTTACCTCTTTGAGGTCTTAAGTAATGAGATACTTTGTCAGGGCACTAAAGGACCTCAGGTTTAATCGATTCTTATATTGATGACTTGTTGCATAGCCAAGGTTGCTACTTGATAATATTTTAAGTAAATAGAAATTTAAAGAAGAAAATTGTTTGGAATTCAGTTAAGTTTTGTGAACAACCCTCTTTGCTTTTAACACAGTAAATCTGAACATATGGGAAATAAGTGTCCAAGTTTATGCTAGAATAATCGTAGTGAGTAAAATGAATTGGCACAAGAACAATTACAATTATGTTAAAATAAAAATAAGCAGCAAAAGCAAAGGCAACTAATTAAGTTAATCATAATTTCCTATTAAAATAGGCCCATAATGGTTCTAAATTAAAATATAGTTTATGGTCTGTGCTGTTTTTAAGACCACCTATACAGCTTAAAAAATTAATACACTAAAAACATTTTTTTAAAAAAATAAGCTTTTAATCTTCAGTGTTAACAGTGTGATGAATCCTCCTACTTTAATGATAGCTTTATAAACTTTTGTCAGTGACTGACTGTAGTTTTGTAGGAAGGGGGGAAAAAAAAACCTTTGTCTAACAATCAACTCTGAACTGAATTGTATCCACGCCATAGTAACAAAAGTATTTAGCTTTTAAAATTGTTCATTAACACTGTATCAAACTCCTAGTACTTGTGATATTTTGAGAGGAAAACAAAAACCATCAATATAACAAACAAAAGCCACTGTAACTATAAATGAATGCCAATGTACATTTAAAGACTCAAAAATAAACATTCTGAAATTATAATCTGGTTTGAATTGATACATTGGCACTAATGTTTTGCTCTAAGGAAAATAGTTGATATGAAATACTATATATAAACTTCCCAGTATATTATAGCCAGAATACTAAGATTTAATTGCTCAGTTTTAGTATATTATAATTTGTCACATAAACAATTACTATGCATTCCTAATTGGAATCTACGTATTAGATCTCTCCAAACTGTAGGAAGTTGAAGACACAGAAGGAACACAAACACATAGGAAACCAGGTTTTAGAAACATTTTTGTATAAATGAATTCTATGTAGAAAAAAAATTTTAGAGTTCATAAAATAGATTCCAAAGACTAAACTCAGTTTTGTAATCAAGACATTTGTCTGTCTTATACCATCTGAAAAATATGTTTTCAGACATCAAAAATTTGATTTATAATCCAAAAGTGTTGATAGTTGCTATAACCATTTGTGTCCTGGTTAAGCCATAGGGGACATTTATTCAAGGTGATCATTTAACTTGATAACATCATGTTTGTTTAAAAAGGAAAACAGTCTTTAAATTGGCACCTGCATGTATTTACACAGTCTAATTTTTAATAAGATTTCAGAGGAAGTAACTTTTTATAATTATTAAAATTGTGGGTTTTTTTTTCTAATTAGCCAGGTAGTTTTGTGTATTCTCATTTTAAGAAGTTAATTTTAAGACTATCTTTAAAATTATAATCATCAGTTTGCCTCCAGCATTTTTAAGTTATTAAAATGTGTCAATTTCAAATATGTTTTTAAGCCTTTACCTATCTTAACAGTATGTCGAGTATACTTCTCCCCATTTATAGTTCCCCCCACCCCCTGTAGAACATGATAAAAGTAAGTGGGAAACTGGTTTATATGAAGATCAAGGAACACCTTACTGACACCAACCTCTTTTAATCAGCCAGGATTTTTTTAAACATAATATGAACAGTAGGAATCAGAAGCTGCTTGGCAATTTTTTCCCAACTACACAACACCTACATGAGAATTATAGAGAAAGGTTTGCGGGAGAAAGGGTGATATTGCTCATAATGATAAAATAAAAAAACTTTTGTACCTAAAACTACTGATGTGTTAAGGAAAAAAATTGTAAATTCATCTATTTCCATCATTCTAATGTCACAGAAAATACAACACACTTTTAGTCTTTTTGAGATATTTCTCACCTGGTTAAATCTTGTTGCACAGAAATGTCAATACTTCATAAATGATTCTAAAATGTGAGTATTTCACGTCAACTCACCTTCACCTGCTGATCTGCTGACTATTGAACACTAACACAGTTAATGCTACTGTAGCTCTGTGGTTTTTATAGCTTTATTACGAATCTCTCTAGTAAACATTGAATTGATATTAGAAGTATGTGCATTGTGCAAAATAATTAATAACCAAGTCATATATATATATATATATATATGAATTTTGTTGACTTACCAAAATTCCCACCATGCTGAAGGTCCTGCCTTCAGTCACTGTAGTCACTTCACACAATTCTACAGAGAACTGTACATATTCTATCTAATAATGCAAAGCATCAGAAGGGATTCCCCAGTGTTTCTTTCCATGTAGAAAACTAAGGGGATGATTCTGAAGGAGGAGGAAGTAAACCAGGCTTACAGAGATCTAACTTAGACATTGTTCTTGAGACCCAATAGTTTTATGTTGATTTGCTACCATGTTTGAACTCAGGAGGAAGTTGCAAAAAATCTAATTAACCCTGAAGAATTTAGATTTGTTTTACTGGCCCAAACACTGTAAAAATCCATCCTATGTGAATCAGAAATAGCTTCTTGAACTACAGATACAAGGTAACTTTGTAAACCATGAAAATGTCTTTGTTTCCGCTGATGTTTGAGATGGGCAAAAGACTCCTGACACCCTTATTGATTAATTTAGAAAGATTTCTCAGGAAAGTAGAGAATCATGACACTGGGGAGCGGTGGGGATCTTCAGAATTGAACCACAGTGCTTAGAACAGTGTGGCCTCTAATGCTAAAAGCAGATTATCATTATACAGTATTGTTTTCAATGTCTCAAATTTCAACTGTCCTAATGGCTGATGGTTTGATCGACATTTTCAATCACAAAGGACAAAGAAAATCACTGAATGCTGGTTTTCATACCCCAGTGGAAAGTAAAGATATCCTTTTTCATCCTGAATAATAAAATACTGTGGTATCTTGCAGAGCTGTAGATAGCTGGATATGTGTGTGTGTGTGTATGTGTGTGTGTGTGTGTGTGTATGCGTGCACGCTTTGTAGATACGTCTTCATTGTCTATGTATTCTGAAACTGATGTTAATATACCAACATCTAATATTTCTTATAAACTATAAATTCAAAAAAACAATAGAACCAGATTTTTCTCCCTTGGCTTATTTGAACACTTTGGAACAGGACGGATAATTGGTAACTTTTTTCATTTTGTTTTTCTTCTTGACAAGATTTACATTTAATTCATGATATGTGTCTCTTAAAAATAGTTTACGTTGAAGACTAACAACTAATCAAGCTGTTCCTCCCTGATATGGAAAATCACTTTTAGAAGCAAATATATAGCTATTGCAACATCGGTCTCATAGAATTCTTCTATATTCACATATAACAATATTCTGGCCAAACACACCAATAAATTTTAAGGTACTGGGTCCCCACTACCCTCTTGTACAATCCCTTTACCCTTTTTTAAAAAAATGCTTTGTACAATCACATGTAAAACCATGAGCTACAAAACTCAATAAAATGTCAGTAAACAACCAGTGATGTAGTTACTGTTGTCATATGGGATTTCCGGAGCTTTGGTTTTGAGGTAGTATTTCATGGTATAGGATAATAATTAAAAATGTAGTTCCTGTGCCTCTCATGCTTAAACTCTGCCAACCTCCCTCACAGACTGATTGTAACATTGGGGGACTTGCTTTTCCTTTGTTTTAAAGACCATATATAAATATGGTCTATATATATATATATATATATATATATATATATATATATATGGTGTTGCCATCTTCACACACACCAGAAGAGGGCATCAGATTTCATTACAGATGGTTGTGACCCACCATAGTTGCTGGGAGCTGTACTCAGGACCTCTGAAAGAGCATCCAGTGCAACCAGAGCAACCATCTCTCCAGCCCCCTTTTCCTTTGTTTTAAAAGAAATGTTATTGTTAGAAGTATCTGTCAGGTATCTGTCACCCACAATAAGATAAGTTTAATTTATTTACTTTTACTTTCAGACCTTGAAACTTGCCATTCTCTAGATAGATAGATAGATAGATAGATAGATAGATAGATAGATAGATAGA
>NW_021604791.1:2094753-2110073 GCF_004785775.1 Grammomys surdaster | reverse complement strand
AGATAGATAGATAGATAGATAGATAGATAGATAGATAGATAGATAGACAGAGATAGAGATGATATAGATATAGACATAGACATAGACATAGATATAGATGATATAGATATAGATACAGATATAGATATAGATTTAGTTTTATATCATCTGTGTCATCTTAATTTCCCTCATGAAAACAATGCAAACAGACTCAAAACAGGCAGCCATGGGCCCTTCGGCCAAAGGAGATTTTTGCAAGCTGTGGTCTGTTACATGACGTTCTTTGAAATAAGGGTGCACATGAATTAGTAAATAATTTGGATTACAGGATAGATATTATATGCTTATCATTCTGTGGCATCAGGGATTTTGATTATTTTTAAATTATTATACTACTTCATATAACTGATCACATGCAAACAAATTAACCCACTTTTCATTTTAATAAGAGAGGAACAGGCATTTAAAGAAAATATCGAATAATAATCTCAAGGATTTATCCAAACCTATTCCACTGGATAGAAAAGTATATAATGTGGAAGGCTGCTGGAAATAATATACTCTGAAGGGATGCAAGCGACTGAGATCAAAAGTCAAGCAAGGTATATTTACATCTTTGTATCCACCGACAAAGCCTTAGACAAAGCCAGCTTTGATGTGGGATCCTGTCACTTACCAATTCTGTGCCTTTGAACA
This sequence comes from Grammomys surdaster, assembly GCF_004785775.1. Taxonomy (NCBI): domain Eukaryota; kingdom Metazoa; phylum Chordata; class Mammalia; order Rodentia; family Muridae; genus Grammomys; species Grammomys surdaster. Next base: position 2,109,398 of record NW_021604791.1, on the reverse strand, counting down.
CAGTTTTAAGACTAGGGTCCCCCATCTCAAATTATCGAAATGTGATTTTCATGTCATGTGAATTTCGACACAAATATCATCCAGGAAATTAAATGAATTTTAAGATAATTCTAAGTTGAACATTCGTGCCCATTGATTATAATAGCTTCTTGCTCCTAATGGTTAGGTAAGAACAATGTGATTATAAATCAGGTCAAAGCTCCACTCTGACGCATGTTTCTTAGTGTTTCTAGGCACACTTTTTCAGAATTCCTTCTTTACTGAATAACCTTGCAAACTGTTATTTCTAGCACCATAATGCAGCATTTAGATCTTCACTCAGCAGGATTTATCTGATGATAAGCAATGGTTCTTTGTTTAAACTATCGGGAAGATATGAAACTGAACATATTTTCTTTACTATAAGATGTCAGAGACTATGCTGCCTGTATATCTTTCTGCTTCCTAAGATTATTTGACTCAGATACCCTCAAGGACACTAAAGAATGATATATAGGCAACTGAATGAACTACTTAACACTTTTATTTCTAAGTAATGTATGTCAATGAAATGTTGGGCCATGACTCCCTAATAGTAATTGGCTTTCTAGCCTACAAGAAACAGTGTTACCAAAGTGTCTCCCAGATGTTGACTTCCATGTTTTCGGTAAAGTTAGAAAAATTGAGATGAATGTTTATAACCATAACTTTTTTGTGTGTATAGCTTTCTAATTTCTAATATCAAATGTCTATTTGGTTGCAAAAAAAAAAGAAACCCAAAAAAATCAAAACTGAAACCAAACAAAAAACAGACCAAACCAAAACAAAAACTCAGCTTATTCTCCATTCAAGTGTCTCGCCTTTTTAAACTCCATAAAATTTAGGTGGCAATCTATTCAATGTATGTTTGATATGATCTTGTCCATAAGTGGGCTTGAGGTTCTAAATTGCAAGCATGTTCTCTGGGGCTACCCGAACCAGTACTAAGACTCTTGGACTTTTTCTGTCTTCTGTATGTTATAGATTTTCCCCCCTCAGAAGTAGCTAATTTTGCCGGGCAGTGGTGGCACACACCTTTAATCCCAGCACGTGGGAGGCAGAAACAGGCAGATTTCTGATTTCGAGGCCAGCCTGGCCTACAGAGTGAGTTCCAGGACAGCCAGTGCTACACAGAGAAACCCTGTCTTGAAAAACCGAAAAAAAAAAGAAGTAGCTAATTTTATATACTTGAAAATATATTGCAGACAAAGTTTCTAGGCATTGCTCAATTTTGCACAAAGGTAAATGGTTAATGTGGTTGAAAATAAATGCAGGATATATCACTGCAGTGTTACGAAAGAGAAAGTGCTCATTCTGCAATAATTAAGGTAAAAATTTGGCATGTGTGTATATATTAATGCATATATATATATATATATATATATGTGTGTGTGTTGAATATATTCACACATACCATATATAAGTATATGTGTATGTACATATTACATATAATATATATCACATATGTGTGTATGTTTATCTAATTGCTCATAGAGGTGGCCACCCACTGCATGCAGGCTTTATATTCTGTGGATCAAACCAAGTACAGATGGAGAATGTTTACAAAACAGTGTGTCTGCCATGAATATATAGAATCATTTTCCTTGCCATTTTCCCTAAACAACATAGCATATGGATATATATAACATTTACACGTGCTAGAAACTGCAAATAAACTAGAAACTATTATAAGTTTACTGCAAGTTGTATTTTAGTTACATGCAAATATTTCACCATTTTATATTAAGGATTTATTCATCTGTTGATTTTTTTTTAATTCACTGTAACATCCTAAAAGATCCCAACATGTACAGAGGTGAGGAGACTGCATGTATAATTGACTGTTTCATATGTATACATACACACACACACACACACACACACACACACACACATATATATATATATATATATCACATGTATATGTAGCAATTACACATTATGAGAAAAAGGCTTAGCTAAATGTCATTCCTATTAATGTTTATCTAAGCTATAGAGAGTAGTATAGCTAATAAAAATAAACAAACTGGTTTTACCATAAGTAAGGGAACCATCTGATGTGCAACCAGACAGACTTGCTAGATTTTCTTTATTTTTAAATTGAAGAATAATCACACAGGTAGGTGGAACAAAACTGTAAAATCAAAAAATGCCTAGAAAGCAAAATCATTTGCACTTTAAAAAAATAAAGATTCAATATAATAACAATTATTAGTATTATTAATTATTATTTGCTTCATTGTAATAGTATAATGTTAAAATGTTTACTATCAAAAAGATCTGTTATGAGTAAAAAGTCTAATACAGTAACCATTAATAGCTTTTCTCTAATTCTGAGAGATTTCATGCAGCCTTTATTCCTAGACACTAATGTTTTACCAAGAGATTTCAAAGGCATCAGTAGTTTTTAAACTCTTACACAAAAATTAAGTAATCTATTATGTCCACATTTGGGGAGACCTACTAAGTGTATCAAAACCGAAACACAGGATGAGATTAAAGAAAATCACCACAATTTTTGCACAATTCTCTTTGCCTCCTTCACAATGTACTCTCATATTATTTTCTGGGTAAATTTTAACCCTATTTTATATAGCAAAGCTCCCTTTTCCTCTATCCCATCATCACCTGTATCAGACCATTTCCTGAAATCACTCCCAGATTCAGTCTAAACATGCCTGATCTCATAAAATACAGGGTCTCTTTAGCATTTTAGTCTTTTTTCTACCCATGAATCTCACTCAGTTGTTATTCAGTTTTTAACCTTAGCATGTTTTGTGATCCTGAGACCTACAAAAATCATGTTTACCTTATCTGTGTTTACTGCTTCTGTCTGTTCTTCCTTTGCTCAGGTTCTGGGTACACCTTTGGCTCAGTTCTCACCTGCATTCTTTTCTAGGTCATTTTAATCATCTCTTCGATCCTCTCTACCCATCATCCTACACCATCAGTGTGTGTGTGTGTGTGTGTGTGTGTGTGTGTGTGTGCAGTAAAAACGCAGAGTTGCAGACTTCCAAACAATGTATTTAATCATTTAATCCTGTCCTGTTACATCTCTAAACCAAAGCCCACAGAGGTCAAGTGTCTTTTTGAGTAATTATTCAAGAGGAGAAAATTTCTATCAGGATTTCCAAATTATTATGTATTTTTTCCTTTTTATTGATGTTGGTGTTTTTCCCCCAAATTTGTTAGTTTATTTATTCACTTTACATCCCAATGACAGACCCTTCCCCTCCTCTCCTCCCACCTCCTTATCCCATTCCCCTCCCATTCTCCCCAGAGAAGGGAAGTCCCACCCCTGAGTACTAACCAAACCTGGCACATCAAGTCTCATCAGGACTAAGCACAGCCTGTCCTGTTGAGGCCAGACAAGGAAGCCCAGCGAGGGGTAAAGGGATCCAAAGCAGACAAAAGAGTACAAGGCAGAGACAGGCCCACAATTGACCCAATTGTTGGTGGATCCAGATGAAGACCAAGCTGTGCACATTTGCTACATCAATTAGGGCTCTAGGTCCAATCAATGCAGGTTCTTTGGTTGGTAGTTCAGCCTCTGTGAGCCCCCTCATGCCCAGGTTATTCCCCCAACTCTTCCACAGGACTCCCTGATCTCTGCCTGGTGTTGAACGGTGGGTCTCTGCATCTGTTTTGATCAGCTGCTGGATAAAACCTCTCAGCTGACAGTTGTGCTAGGCTCCTCTCTGCAAGAACACATTTTTCCTGTGTTTTGTTTTAGATATAAAATTCTTGTTCTAAACGGCTTGGTAAGACTAGAGGCCTCTCGTTGAGAACTGATTAAAATTAGGACTCTGACCTAATCAATTTGTTAATCCACTGACAGGTCACAGCTGGGTATATTTTGTAGGCGATTCTTCTGAAAGCCCTCTTGGCAGAAACACTATAGGAATGTGATAGGGATTTATCCTTGTCCTCAGCCCCCCTCTTTTGTACTCTGCTTCCCAAACACTTGGAGGTAAGCAGTCTTGGTGACAAATCCCTGGCCCCTTCTCAGACACAAAAGCAATGGATCTGACTGAACTTTACCTGGATCCTCTGAAACCATGACACGAAAACAAATCCGTCTTCCTTTAAGCTGTTTCTCTTGTATAGTTGTTACAGCAGCAACCACCACAATCCCACCAACCACAACACAACTGAGGGATGCATCCTGCTAAAACTCCTTGCTGCAACGGCTTATGTGAGTGCCTCCTGTAGGGGCTAGTTTCTCCTCTCACTGGAGTATTTCATTTCTCACTGGTTTAAAGTGCTGGAACACAGCTAGACATGTGTAAAGATAGTCAATCCAGTTATGAGTTCTTTAATGGAGTCAGTGGAATTCGTTCACTCAATCATGAATGAAAAGGGTAGGACTAATGTTAACTGGGATTCAGGATAACAAATACAATAAAGGTTGTCTTTACTTTTTATTTCTGTTTCTTCTCTGTGATAACCTTTTTTTTTTTCTTTGCTGAGAGGCAATTGTTTTATGGCAGTACAATATATAGATAGAGTCTGGACTGCCTGGAAGAAAATACAGTTTTCTCCATTTTCCTATTGCTTGACTTTGACCAAGTTTTTACTTTGGCTCCCGTGTTTATAAGTTGGAATGACAATAAAATCTACTGAATGGAGCTACTAGCATAAGACAGATAACAATCCACTGGAGAAGAAGGCATCTGAGAACAGAATCTAGCCCATAACGCATGTCTAAGAAACACACCTCTTTCATGTGGATGTAGTAGGGCATTTTGCTCTTGCTGACAAACTCATACATTGATGCATACTTAGACACTCAATCTAAAAGCTGTGTGAGAACACAGGACGACTTTTCCCTACAGCCTTTGTTTTGGACAAATTATAAGAAAAAATTGAAATTCCTCATGTCCGGTTCTTGTATCGTTCCCTTGACCAGTTTTCTCAGGGGATGGTAGAATGAGCAGGTCCTCCTAGGTTTTGATCATTTCTCCCATTAAAGCAGGGATGATTTTTCAGGTAATGCATGGCCAAGAGCCTGAGAAAACGGTATCAGTTTGTTCTCATAACTGGGCAACTTACTGAGTCCACCTGAAACATGAGACCTGAGAAAGGGTCCCTTTCAAATATAAGCTATGTCACCTCTGAGATTAACTCCTTGTTCACCATTATTCAAATGTATTTCCTTCTCAGCAGTGCAATGTTCTGAAGCAGCAGTTAAACTCGCTTGCAATCCACATTCCAAAGCTCCACATTTTCTTTGTTTGCCGTTCTTTTCCATTTCCTCTTAATTAGTCCGAGTGGAAAGCAATCGAAACTCAGAACTGAGCGTTCTAGGTATTCTGCTTGGCTGCTCTCTTATTCCTAAGGGCTGAATCATCTCTGTAACTTTAAATTTTTTCCAGTGCAGAAATGCTATCCTTATGTGTCCTTGAAAAGATAATTTAATTGGCTTTGATCAAAACCCTTTCGCACAAGAAAGGGTAGAGATGAAAACGCAGGTAGGATTAATCCGGGATTAGTGAGGGATTCCAGAAAAACCCTTGTTCTCACCAAGCCTCGAGCATGGAGCCGAGGGCTTCACACCACCACATGAGATACACAGCTAATGAGCAAAGCACTGACAGGACAAGGATGGAGCCTTCTGGCAGAAACTGTCTTTCACGTAAAATTGGCAAAGTCTAATGCTCCTTGAACCCAAGCTCCTTATTTACATATGGACTAGCGATCTTATCTTCCAGCATGGGAATGCACATTCGCACATACATAAGCATGTATACACGTGAGTGCACCCACCTAAACTTGTGTGTACCCACTGATACGTAAACATGTGCCCGCGCGTGCGCGCGCGCGCGCGCGCACACACACACACACACACACACACACACACACACACACACACACGACATTCTAGCATTCTCTTTTCCCAAGTATCACAAAATTTTTCAAGAGAACTAAGCAGGGACAGTACAGCAGAGTCTCACACACAAGTGAGTCCAGAAAATGATGATTTCCTTCTACAGTACTACATGATTAGCCAAAGAGTCACAAAAACGAAGGGCATCTATGTCCTATGCGTCTCCTCTGCACAAGCAGGCTGAGGTGTGTTATATACATTAGTATTCTTAGCGGTGTCCAAAATGGAAACAGTGACGGATTATTCTGGGTCAATGAAGAAGATGAGCTGCTACTCATTTTGATTTTTCTCTTCTTAAATTTATTTTTCTCTTTAATTTTTGATACAATGTATTGACACGAATTCTCCTTCCACTCCCTGGAGAGACTTTTTCTCCCAGTCTCAGCATTTCGTAGTTGTCTGTAGTTCCCTGTGTAAGCCTGATGCCTCATGAACTTTCCCCCTGTCTCCTCTGCTATATCTACTTGTGTCATCCTTGCTCAGCTCACACTTTGCCACCTGTGTTGATAAGACTTTCTGAGTGTCGATTCTGACATTATTATGAGGAGACACAATCTCACAGCAAGCTCCCAGATTCTCTTTTCACCCCCTTTCTGCAGTGTTCCTTGAGTCTTAGGTGTGGGAATATATATATTGACTGGGCTCCATAACTCTGCATTTTGATTGGTTATTGGTTATTATTTTCTATAACTTATTTTTGTCTGTTGCAAAGAGAAGTTTTCTTGATGGACTGGAGAGATGGCTCAGTGGTTAAGAGCACCGACGGCACGACCGTCTGCAATGGGATCTGATGCCCCCTTCTGATGTGTCTGAAGAAAGCAATGGTGAATGCATGTTTTAAAAAAGCACTTTTGAGCTGAGGGGGTTTGCAGCCCCATGGGGGTAGCAACAGTATCAACCAGCCAGACCCCCCCCCAGAGTTCCTGAGGACTGGACCACCAACCAAAGAGTACATATTGAGGGACCCATGGCTCTGACCATGTATGTGGCAGAGGACTTCTTGTTGGATATCAGTGGGAGGAGCCGCCCTTGGTCCTGTGGGGGTTAGATGCCCCAGTGAAGGGGAAAGGCAGGGCAGGAAGGAGGGTGGGTGGGCCCCCCAGTACTCTCATAAAGGCAGAGAGAAGGGGGATGGGATGGGGATTTCTGGAGGGGAGATCTGTAAAGGGGATAACATTTTAAATGTAAATAAAGAAAATATCCAATAAAAGAAAAACAAACAAATGAACGAACAAAACAAAACAAAAAAAGTTTCCTTGATGAACACTGAATTTTCTATTTTTCTTTTGAAGTATTTCCAATAACACTACACACTATATACAAATAAAAAACCTGAATTGAAGGTATCATTAAAAATATTAGACATCTTTAAATCTGAGACAGGCTTGGATATATACCAGGAAAAACTATTTCTTGTTTCTGGAAGATTTAATTTGAAACAAGATACAGGGGCTACCATCATAAGAAAATCAATCCAAACTTCAGTTAGAATAATTAAAGGTTAATTGTGACTTATTTACAAATAAGATTGAAATTTTCCAAGTTATAATTCAGTTGAAAAATCAATGATAGAAGGCATACTAGATTTAAATACCTAACTTTGAACATATGGAGTCAAAAATGAGATGAAAATAAGTAAGGTGGCCACATAGTTTTCATATTGTGAAGTTTTGAAAACGACAGAGTGATTAACCCTTTGCATTGCTGGTCATTTCCCATGAATGCAAACAGAATACAAAAATCAACATACACTTTAACCTTTCTCAAAAACACCAGCTTTAGCTACAACCTAAAATACTAAAGATTAAGTCACACTTGGGGCTTACGTACTTGCGTGTCCAAAGTGTTTGAAAATGCCCTCAGAAGCGGAGAGTGCTTAAAAGGATTATGACTCTCAAGACTATTGTGACAAAGCACACTGTGCTACAAATAAATCCTAATGTGGCTTTAACAGAAAATAGGTGCTGTAAAAATAAAAAACATGCTTTTGAGAGGGAATACAGACTGTGTAAGCACAGACTAGGATTCTTTTAATTAAAGGAGCTGCAGCTCAGATGTCTCCAGAGTTTTAGAATGCTACTCAGCAATTATATTCCCATGGAGATTTAATTATCCCATTAGATACAAATACTACTACATATTAACTTACAGTACACCATCAGAGTACACGTACTAACAAACATGCTACCACTGCTACATAGGAGTAGCTTAACTAAATAATTATTAACATTTATTTTATAAGCATTTAATAAAATGCCTGTAACAATACTTTCCTAGTTGAAGGCAATCTCAATCTCTCTCTCTCTCTCTCTCTCTCTCTCTCTCTCTCTCTCTCTCTAATCTAATCTCTAGCTCATCTATCTATCTATATCTAATAAGTAAAAATAACTGATCTACTTTTGTTTTTCATTTTTTCTTTTTTAATTTTTGGGGTTTTTTGTTTCTTTATTTGATTGCTCGTGGCTACTTTTGTATTCTCTAACCTCCTTTGTAATGAACCTTACACAGATTCACTTAGAACTCTAACTTGATTCTTACTCTACATGAAGAGATCTCGGACAGTAACAGAGATGTGGAGAATCTCAGTGTCACTTAGAGAGAGAGAGACAGAGATGGAGAGAGAGACTTAAAATTATTTTAATTGAATTTGTTTTTTGATAATTTCATAAAGTATGTGATGAATTTGTTGTTACTCTCACCTTTTCTTACATACCCCGAAAGTGTGATTTTCTCTGACATGTTGAAGAATGCTGTGTTCAGAAGGTGACTGCATTTTATTCCTCAATCTTTCCTTTGCTCTCTTAAGGTTGAAGAGTGTACTGAAATCCTTTTCCTGCATGAGCTGCGATTCCTCGCAACTGCAGTTTGACCTGGGGTGTCCTCCTTTCTTCCTTATCAACTTTAATTCTGCCAGAATCGAAACCAGCCCCCTCCCTCCTGTAACTGATACTAGATCAGTTATATTTCCCAGTCCAAAACTATTTTGGCTTCGTTACCGGTTATCTCTAACTTGCAATAGGCTGAGTGGTGTCATTCCTGTCCATCTGATGTTTGCATGGACAATCAGGGCTTTCTGATACAGCAAGTTGCTGTTAATGAAAACGCTCATGTCTTCTACCCACAAATTATGCTTTTCCATCCTATTTCCTTTATGCACTGTGGTAAGACAGCAGAACTGAATGAACTTAGTTTTCTTCTTCTAGAATTTGTGAATAGATTTGTTTTTTATCATAGGTCTTACCCAAGCATATGACATTTTTTCTTTCCTTATGAAATCTTCTTCCCTTCTTCTTCTTCCTCTTCTTCCACTTCCTTTCCTCTTTCTCCTTCTTTTCCCTCTCCATTTTGTCTTTACTTTTTCATTTAATAGGAAGCATTTTATAACTTCTCTTTGACATGTATAAATCTACACCCTCGTTACCCTGATGTTGTGGTGGTCATTATTAAGTCATATAACAGTGGCTTGAACACAGTCTTTGCAACAATGTGACAATCTGATGGCTGATACGGCTGCTAAAATGACTAATGGCACCAAGGAAATATTGTGTGGCTATGAGCAGAAGGAAGTGACGACTCATCTCCAGACTAGGAGGCCTTGAGACTTTATCATGTTACCTGGATCTATGCAAAATGTAAAATTAACAACTTGCTTACTTCTAGATTTTTCTCATTTAATAATTTCTGTCTGTAATTGACCGCCTATAACTAAATTTGCAAAAAATAAAGGAGTAGATTAGGTGTGGCTTCTGAACTGCTTGGAGGATAGTTCCTCAAAGGAGCTACTTTAGCAACTACTGAGGCCACTGTCCATCTTTCCTCTCCTTTTATTCACACTGTTGGAAAGATCGTTAACTCCAGTAAGCGACCTTGAAAGAAACAACAAGAAAGAAATAAACACTCAGGAACCTATGCACTCAAGATATCAAAGCAGACAGAGAAGATGCTGTCAAACCTGGATGGTACACCTCCAGCTTCTTCAGCCAGAGAAGAAAGTGAATGCTAGCTAAGCATACTTGTGCATTCTCCTTAAAGGAGAGAACAGTGAGTCTGTTAAAATTATTATTTCATTGTTTTTGCATATATAATATTACACTACTTGTTTTTATTTATTTTTATGTTATGTTTGTTGGCATTTTGCCTGCATGTATGAGGGTGTCAGAAGCCCTAAAACTGGAGTTATAGACTGGAGTTATGAGCTGACCTGTGGGTGCTGAGAACTGAACCTGGGTCCTCTGGAAGAGAAGCCAACGTTTCTGAGTTCTGATCCATCTCTCCAGCCCCTATACCACTTTCTTAAACTTGACACGGTTTTACATTTTAGCATTCAACTACAGCTTCACATCAGGGTATTCCTTTAGACTCTAAAACAATTGTATTTAAGTCTACTCTCATTTTGGATTACATTTCTGCGTGGGGAGATATCTCAGTGTCCTTCAGTGCCAGCACAGCATGCTCTCTCATTACTGCCCTGCAGTTATCAGAGAAGCTTCCTCTCAAGTTTGTAATCATGTGAAAATGGCAGCCAAGTACTTAGTCAAAAGATACTAAGTGTGCTTCAATTAAAGCCTGGTAACAACATAAACCTTTCCTTTCTTGACTCATGTATAAAAGCTGTCCAGACTGACATTTCACTACACAATTAGAAACTAGTGCTACAGTGTACTTCAAGTATCTTTCAATTAAAATGCAATAAGAGCTATTTATCTCAAAGAATATGAGGCATAAGTAAAAGGAGATGAAAGAGATGGAAGGGATACGGGGAAGAGAGGCATTTATGAAAGAGGGACGGAGAGAAAAGACCAAAATAAATCAGGACAGGATAAGGTTTATCACAAGCCATAATAGTAAGCAAACAGATAATTAAAAAGAAATCTAAAATCAGGCACCATCATACTGTTTGTTGGAGATGATCATATGAGTGGAAGATATGATCTCATAAATTCATTATAAGACCGTACCATCTTAGTGACAAAATTCAGGACAGATGAATTTCAGTTCAGGAGTCATACAAAGCAAATAACTGGTATGACAATTCCTCTGTAGTACTCCAAGACAACTGCACTAGTCTGTGTGTATTGTTTAGTTTTGGAGACGGAGTTTCCTACTGATATTCAGCAAGTCAGATATCTGTCTCAGCCCTATGATTATAGGCAAGGTCTACTATATCCAACCTTTACAAACCATGCACTAAGTAATTGTATATTAAACAAATACAAAAGAAACTTTTCAAACACACTGTTGCATTTCTGATTGTCTCTTCTGCCATACAAGCTGTAAGACATGAAGTTTCCCAATTCCTTCCAGGAACGCACCCAGCTTCCTCCCCACACCCTTCTTCCCCTGCTAAGCTTTCCACTCTCCTTAGCATGCAGAGTCCTGGTAATGGACCTTCTAAGTACTGCACTCTGTGGTTTAGACAGCTTTTCAGTCAGCCACATCCTAATTTCACTCAACATTAAAGGACACTTCCTCCTGGCTCCTCTGAATAATTCTATCAGAAAAATTCTCAATCCTCACTTGTTTTTCTAGTCTTCCTCCTGACACTGGACATACTTATCAAGGGTATTCTCTGACTCCTAGGATTACATTTTCACAAAGACAATTCAAACCCAACATCTCCAATAATACAGTGCATGTTGTAGAGACACAGTCAAACGAAAGAATGGATCCAAACCATACAGATGTGCTCTAAGTTTCGAACTGCTGTAGAATTGTGATATACTTTTGCACAAACTTTATAGGATGTGCCAATTTATTCAGATGCCTTTTGAGAATAAACACACAGGTGCAGAATCATTTACTTGCTTCATAACATTTCATTTTTCCCCAAACTAAATATCTCTGTGTAGTTTTAACCTTACGACAGAAAATTAGAGTTTTTTAAAAACTAGATAGTTTTTCATTTTAAGTAGTCTACAGAGCTTTTACTATGCAAAGCTCATAAACGCTTATATCCTTCTTTACATTTGTCATATTTCCAACTAGTTTCAATCTTCTTAATTTAGTTCAACCCTTTCCTCTTATTTTTATGCATATAACTTGTGTTTATGTTGGTATATGTCTAGAAAAACTTGTAAAAGTGAAATTGTCTGATCAAAAGGTCTGTGCGTTTTAAAATTCATTGGAGAAAGGTTTAACTATATGTCAAAACTACTAGTCCTAAACTGATGCATACTTTGTACATGATAGGGCTTGGGATGATGTTTAGCTCAGGGCTGTGGCTTTTGTTGCTTTGTTTTCACAAGGTCTAACTTTGAGCACTTGGCATTTCTGTTGAAAATCTGTCAAGGTTTTGGGTTTTCCCCCTCTTTTGGTCTATCTGACTCTATTTGCTTCATCCTAATCCTTCTTTTAGAGAATGTACAGCAATCTCTATACGTATTGGTAGTATTGATTCCTTACCCTTAGAATTCCATGGAGATACTTTGTTATGTGGTTTTGTTTTGGTTGTAAATCACACAACTTTACGTTGTTCTTCTGGTTTCTTTATATTTTTAAGACTGGTGTTATTTTAAAAGATGCAATATTGTCTCTAACAATTTTTTAGAAGGTAGATATGTACCATCTTAATTGGGTAGTTTCAAATATCTCCTTAGGTAATGAAGCTCATTTACTGTAATGCAATTTATGAGTGTGAATTTTTTCCCATACCTTGACTACAGTATATCTTGGCCTTGATAGTCTAACAACTGTACAGTGTGTGTCACTTTTATGTCACTGTTATGGTTTCAGCATAAGAAAGAAGGGATCATTTGTCTATTCTTATGTCTATACTGGGCAATAATTAGGACTTCCTGTGAATTAATATTCATGTTTTCAAACATATATCTAATAGAGCAGTGATCTTTTACATTGATATATTTTCTTTGTTTATTAACAAATTGGTGAAATGTACTTATTGAATATTGACATGGTAATTAGTAGGAATCACAAATATTCCAATTCCATTGGCATTTTTGCAAACATTCAAATATTCTAAAATCCAAAGTTATTCCTTATTTTCATAGACAAATTAAAATCTCATACTTCAGACTTTTAAATTAGAAAACTGTATTTGAAATAACCAGTGGGCTTTTGATTCAGATTCACGAAATTGTCATCATTTAGTTTTCATATTTACATCTCTCCAACATTGGTGCCAGACGATGCTATGGTCTAGAACTACCATGTTTACTTCAGCGTGCTTTCCCTATTTTTAATTACTAGTTAATAAAATTTAGCTGTAATTCCCATTTTCTAAGGAAACAAGTAGTTTTTTTGAGGTTACAGAAGTAGGTGGAGGCCAAATTTAAAATAAAATCTGCTTGAATCTAAAATATGTCTTCTATTTAAAGAGTTTCTTTTCAAAATCCACTTGCTTTCCTTGAAAAAGAAAAACAAATCTGTAGTACATACTGCATGCCGGGATTCTGTGTAGATTGCTAAAACTACAGTGATAAGTGTCTTTATTTCTGACTTTGGAGATTATTGCATAATATCCTATTGTGTTGCTTTTCATTTCCTTTTTACCCCCAGAAAAGCATATGCAAAGATTTATAAGCCATTTTAAACCCTTAAAAGTATTCATTTTAATATAATACATATATCAATTGGGCATAAAGATTTTCTAAGATAATTATTGTATAGAGTCATTTTAATGAGAGAAGGAAAAGTTTTAAAAAAATATAATCAAGGTTTCTACTTAAAAAATAAGCATCATCTTTTTTAAAAAAAAAAGTTATTTTTTGGAGTTCCTTCATAAAGGTCTTAAACACAGGTGTCTCCTAATTCCTTTCATAAGATTTTTCATAAAGAAAAACATAGCCATTATTTTAAGATTTTTCTGATTTTTATATTAATATTTATTGGTACATATCGAAGCACCCCCAAAGTAACTTTTTTTTAAGCGCAAGAATGATTAGTCCTTTCAACTTAGTGAGACAGGCTGAGCATTGTGCTTCTTGGAAATGTCAAGGTGTTTTGTATCCATGACTATAGTCATGGCAAGCTTCTGGACTTCCTACCCAAGGTTGTACACATCACTGCTGATGAGATTCAGTTGTTCCTGACTGTGAAACAGGCACCAGTTTCTTTGTGGTATTCACTTCTTTGATTGATGTTGACCACAGACAGCTCTCATTTCTGTACCACTTGGGTCTGTTTATACAGAAACATACAAGTAGACAGTTTACTAGAGAAAGAAGGCAAGCCAGAAGAAAGTGGAGGCACAGTAGTAAGATGGCATTTGCATTGAAAGCTAAAAGGAATAGTTTCATTCTAATCACATAACTGGATACAACTCTTTCCAGGCAGGTCACCCAAAGTTGTGGTCACCCTATATGCAAATGAACTGAAACAGAATCAGGGATGAAAAGTGTGAGGTGAGAGGGTTAGGTGAGAGGGATAGCAGGCTTTTGTTTCATCTGCCACAGCTGTCCTTCTGTGTGATTCTGTAACACCAGTTGATGTATAAAGCAAAGGTAGCAAAGTCAGTATGATGTAGTAGAACTTTATGGATGACAGCCATTAGAGCTGTACTATCTGCCCAGTGTTAGATTCGATGTTGTTCAGCTTGTTTTCACTTAGCAGTCTCACAAGACTGCTAGGGTGATATTAATGGATAATTTACATGGCCTAAGAAGATATATCAGTTGGTTAAGCACTTGCTTTTGATGTATTAGAACACAATTTTGGGTTCCCAGAACCTATGTAAAGTTGGTAGTATGTATCTCTAATCCCAATGTGACAAGATAGGAGTCAG
>NW_021604791.1:2076781-2094353 GCF_004785775.1 Grammomys surdaster | reverse complement strand
ATATATACAGTCTTTTGTCTAAACATTATGAGCTGGTCATTTTCTAATTGATGTGTTTATAACTGAATCTCAAGACCAAACAATCCTCTAACTAGGCCTTGAAAATCTCCAGGAAACAATGCCAGCGATGAATTAATGTCCATATAAACACCACAGAGTTAGGCTCTGCAGCAGAGAACTTTCATAAGCCTGCATCAGTTATTACCGTGAACTGTGAAAAAGCCTGAGCAGACGTTTGCAGATAATTATACTGACATTCCTACTTCATTACTTTTAATAGAATTGAATTTGTTGTACTCACTGCCCATGTATATGAGCACTACGTCCATTCGGAAGCAGGATGTGTCATATATCCTGAGTCTCAGCTGGATGGACAGCTTTTGGCAGGTGGTCATTTTACAGCATGAAGGATGTCCTCTCGGCTAGGGGCTGAACTTTAATTAAAATAAGATAAGTTTTAAAATGTTTCCGTTGATCCCCTCCATCTACCTTAACTGTAAGTGAAAATGGTCAGATGGCAGAAGGCTGGTTACATAATGCAGCTGTGCGTGTGAATTTGTCATTCATATCGATGAATAGCTAAAGTTTCCTTGCTAACCGATTTATCTCAAAGGAGGAGTAAAGCATTGTGTCCTGTGCACAGATAGATAATAAACAGAGGGTAAAAATGCAGATCATAGAGACAGCAAAACATAAGGAACATATAAGCATCTTTTAAGATATTGATCTTGTGTTTGCTGAGCGTCAATATTTAGAAATATTAAGAGTACATTATAGGAGATGAAAGTCAGTTATTTAAACAACACCATGCCAGAATTTTCAAGCCTGAGACAGGAATATGATTTAAGTTCATAAGTTCAAGACCAGCCTGGGTATCGCAATGAGATCCTGTGAAAGAAGTCAAAAGGAAACAAAATTGTAAGAGGGAAACACTGAAGGGTAACTTTGGCAGCTCCACTTACTGACTGCTTCCTGGCTCTCAAACCACTCTGCCTTCTGTTCCAGAGACTTCAGTAATTCAAAGCACTTCTTGAGTTGACTGTAAATAAAGGTTGGGTACCATTGTGATTCTTTCACTCATCCAACTCTTAATTCTATATATTCCCCTCTCAGAGACTTTCCCTAAATATTGACCTTTATGTACTATTTACACATATTTAGCATTATAAAACCTACCAAACTTCACAGAAGTCTCTAACATAAATCATTTAAAGAATCATTGTGATTCAGTCTCACGCTTGAACAAGTTAAAAATTAGAGACTTTCCAGTGATTCATAAACCCACTGTGTCTGTCTTGCTTCCATCCTGTCTTTGAATGTTCATCTGTTTTGTGATTTTACCATCTCTTAAAAGCACTGTGTGCCTAGTTTTAATTCGTTTTTTGGGTACCTTTGTGACCTTATTTTAGGAGATGGGGTTAATTCTTATGTTTATGAAAGCAAATGATACAAATGTCTATACTAAATCTTTAGTGTTGTAGGGGATCTCTTTTATCAATCGGAATATTAGTTTGTCCAAGAAAATATCCAATAGTCACTGTTTGGATACTTTCCAGTTTGGGACTGGGATATCAGTTGTCCATCTTCCTCTCTGTGTCCTTGGTATGCCTTTGTAAGAATATTTAAATTTCATGACATTTTGCTATATAAGATCAAACTAATTGCAATTGCATTGAATCTAAATTATTTTCAAACGTTTCTATATTTCTCCTTCTCACTAGCATTCAAATGCTGCTATTTTATTCTTTTAAAAATTGGGATGTATTATCAAAGTTCTAGTTTGGTTCTAAATCTTAGAACTGTATGCTCCAGTAATAGTCCATCTCAGTTCTAAATAGTTCTGACGGTAGCCACATGGTACCCCACAAGAACTTTTTAAAGTTTCATTTATTTTTATTTATTCACTTTTCATCCCTCTCACTGACACTCTCCTGGTCACCTCCTTCCACAATCCCTTCCAACATCCATCCTCTCCTTCTACTCTGAGAGGTTTGAGCACCACTGCAGGTATGGCCTCACCCTTACATATATAGTCTGTTCAAGGTTAGGCAGTCCTCTCTTTCTCTGAGGCCAGATAACGCAGTCCAACTAGAAGCGTATCCAACAGACAGGCAGCAGTTTTTGGGATAGCCCCAACTCCAGTCATTTGGGACCCATATAAAGACCAACCTGCACATCTGCTACATATGTACAGGAGGTCTAGGTCCAGCCCGTGTATACTCTTTGGTTGGTGGTTCAATCTCTGAGAGTTCCAAGGGTCCAAGTTAGTTGACTCTGTTCGACTTTCTGTGGAGTCCTATCCCCTTCAGGCTTTCAGTCTTTACCCTAACTCTTCCATAAGAGTCCCCAAGCTCCATCTACTGTTTGGTTGTAGGGGCCTGCATCAGTCTGAGTCAGCTACTGGGTGGAGCCTTTCAGAGGACAGCCATGCTAGACTTCTGTCTGTAAGGGCAACAGGACATCTTTAATAGTACTTGCCCATGGGATAGGTCTCAAGTTGGGCTAGTTATTGATTGACCACTCACTCAATCTCTGTTCCACCCCCCAACACTCCTGCCCCTACATGTCTTGTAAGCAGGATACATTTGGGGTCTAAAATTTTGTGGGTGGGTCATTGTCCCTATCTCTCTATTAGGGTTCATGCCTAGCTACAGTAGGGGTCCTCTCCAGGTTCCATATCCCCAATGCTGTGAGTCATAGCTAATGTCACCCTCACTGAATGAAGGCACAACATATCCAAATTTTGGGGGCATAAAAAAAGCAGTGCTGAGGAAAGTTCATAGCACTAAGTACCTTCATAAAGAAATTAGAAAGTTCTCATACCAGCAATTTAAAAGTACACCTGAAAGCTCTAGAGAAAAAAAGAATCAAGCACACTGAAGAAGAGTAGAAGGCAGGACATAATCAAAATCAGAGTTGAAATCAATCAGGTAGAAACAGAGAAAACAATATAAAGAATCAATGAAACCATGAACTGGTTCTTTGAGAAAATCAACAAGATAGACAAGCTCTTAGCCAAACTAACCAAAAGAAAGAGAGACAGAATCCAAATAGACAAAATCAGAAATGAAAAGGGAGACATAACAACTGATACTGAGGAACTTCACAGAATCATAAAGTCTTACTTCAAAAACCTGTACTCCACAAAATTGGAAATTCTTAACAAAATGGATGGTTTTCTAGACAGATACCACTTACTAAAGTCAACCAAAAAAAAAAAGGAAGAAGAAAAGAAAAAAGATGTCTTCTTATTTTTCTTCTTCCTTCTAACCCTCCTTCTCTTTCTCTCATATCTATTCTTGTTCTCTGTCTCACGCTAATTAGTTTTAGTTATGCTGGAAGTAGTACCTTCCTCACTTTAACTTTAGTTTGTGTGGTTTTTAATTTGTTTGTTTGTGTTTTTGTTTTGACATTAACTTGGGCATAGTTTAGAATGCCTATTGGTGACTTGGACATTAATTAATATGAAATTCCTATGTTGTCCCTTGTTACTGTCTCTAACTTATTACTTCATATTTTCAGGACCTCAATTCATAGTTACACATGCTAAAATGGCCATTTTCATCTTATTAATGTCTTACTGAACTTACAGCGAATTGTTGATTATACCTTCAGTGTTTTAAAATGCTCACCTAACTTATTTTGGTCCAGGGATACCATCCAGAAGCCCCCCTGAAGTGCACCGTGCAGACCCACAGCGTACCAGGACACAGAACTTATGGACCTGAGGCTGACCCACCATGCACATTTTCTGTGGTACCTGGCAGCGAAAATATGCATACATGATGGAGAAACCATGGTTAAAATATTTGAATGCAGAAATGTGTACGTTGAAAATTTTCCAATTAAAGTTCATTGTTGTAACTAAAGGTTCAGTTCTTCCTTTAATTATTTATTTTTTAAAATCATCATTAGTTCTCTGAGAATTCTGTACAGTGTGTTCCAGTCATATTGGTTCCTCACCCCTCTCCTCCCAACTCACCCTCCCTTCCTACCTATTCAACTTTGCATCCTCTGCTTATTTTTCTATCAAATCTAACTTGTACTGGTCCTATATTTTTGGATATACGGCTTTCTGGAATTTGATGGACTTATGAGGGGTGATTCTTTTAAGGAAAACTAACTCTCCCTTACCCAGCAGCTTTCAAGTGCCAACAACCCATCAGCTAAAGTTGGGACTTCATGTCTACCTCCTCTCTCCAGACATGGATTGGACTTGTTCTTCTTGATGCTTATGGAGAACACAATTGTCCCTGGTCAGTTCAATAGTCAGTGACTCACAGGCACAAGTATGCATTTTAAAAGTGTCTTAAACAAGAGGATCAGAACATCTATTTGTTGCAGATTATAATCCCATGAATATTATTCAAATAGGCATAAAATTAGGTTTGAGTATCCTGTTTCATGTATTTCAAAATGTGAGGGTATATTTCAGCATATCTGATGTCCCTTGATCTCTAACTCCTTGCTTTTATTAAATATGCATATGTATATATTTGTACATATTTGTAATAATGTAACATCAAACGTGAAAAAATTGGTCAATATGACATAAGACAGTTCATACTAAAGGTGGCATCAGTAAAAATCTAAGTAATAAGTTCATCATTCTTGAAAATTTTCTCTGCAAAAATTAGCATCCCTAAGTCTCATAGCATATATAAAAATATTTTAATGTTTCTCCAAATTAGACATAAACTATTTATCAATAACTATATAACATTACTACTGACAAACTACACAGCAGATACTTCTTCTGGTTTACTAATAATGAAAACCAATTTTAATCATGTTAAAATATTGAATTGTATTTCCATCCATTTGCCAACAAATTGCTAAAATTGTTATATAGAAATCATTAAGAAATTTATGAGGAGAAATATTGACAAAAATAGTCTTCTAGATGTTATATTCAAAAGGCAACTTTAAAACATGTTTCTCTTTTTTGTTTAGAGCAATTTTCAACTTTTGAGAATTCATTTATTCGGATTTTTCTCTACAAAGAAATATTAAGTATTTCACCTAACTTTTATTGATTATTTTTAAGTAGTTTCTTTTATTTGAGGAAGACATTGACATTAATTAAATTGTGGCTTCCTTATAAACCCTGGATTTTTGTCTGGTTTCTACCATTGGAAGGATTATTCACCATCATTTTGCTATTAAAGGAGCATAAGCTGGGTTTTCTTGTGGAAAGGCTTTTCACTTTGAAGACTCCAAGTAATTTTTTATTAGTCAGTTCATTGTTTGAATATGTGAAGAATCTTGTGCCATCTAACCATTTAGAACACGTCTTAAATATTTTTGTCAATGTGCAGATAAAAGTAAAATTGACATTTTAGTATTTAGTTGACTATGTGTGTTACAAATACTTTCTCTCATTTTATAACATTTCACTTCATTTATTGTTATGTTTTTTAGTTAGGTACAAAATAATAGGTTCCATGATGGCATTTTTTTGTCTATTTTTTTCTACATGAGACAAGACAGGCAATATTTGTCCCTCATGTCAATATCATCTCCCTCCTCTTCCCTCAGACTCCTTCTTACCTCACCTTAGTGCCCATTCTGTTTTCAGGACACAAATGTCAATGTCCTTCTGTGTTCTCACCCAGGTTCTCACTGGGTTCTTTATCACTGTTCTTTGTCCTTCATTTTGCAGCAGGGATGGCTTGTATAAAGTGTGGAAGTTTTCACTTTTATTTTTTTCCAATAAGAATGACAATTTTAACATTTATCTTTCATAAGGAGAAATATTGCATCTGTCATAGGTCCATGTGTATGGCTATGCTTCTGGATTTTTGGTTTATCGGATTATCACTTTGCTCACGTTCACAACTGCTGTCTACTAAGGTCCTAAGTGATCTTATTTATCATGGCTTTATAATGACTATCGTTAATTGAGAATTCCTTTTTTTGCTTTGCTTTCTTTCTGCTACCTTTTACATTTGCATAAATAATTTTAAAATATCTTTTCATGAACCAGAAGAAAACTAATTTTAATTTTGAACTTATAGTAGATGTGAATACAATCAGGAAATATTCTATTTCCAAATGCATTTCTTCTATTCCCAAGCATGGCTCATAATTCAAAATGATCACGTAAAGTTTAGCTCATAGTAATTATTTCTTAAACTCAATTTCAAAATATATATTTGCTCTTTGGATTTAACATACTGGAAATTTATTCAAAGAGCATAATTGTTTATGATAAAGACATTAATATACTTGAAGTTTGTAATGCAGTTATTCTGAATACTTACAGGATGTGCTATCTGACATTTTCTTGATATTATAATTTCTGTGATAGCTTTACAACACCTATGTTACTGAAAAGATCTGTTTGGTCTAATGTATGGATTTTGTTTTAGAATTAAGGTACATGGATATGTTACCTACTTAATTACAGATTTCATTATTAAATGTTTACAGGAAGCATTCTTGGCTAGCATTCAAAAGCTGGAGATGTTTTCATGGTGCAGCTTATTTGTAAATATTGTGCTGAATCAAGATAAAGTTTTAAGTAGTTAAAAAAATAAAAGAGATACCTTGAATAATAATTAAGACACTAATGTAATTTTTTCATTTGGGGGAACTAAATTAAAGGCCTCATGCATACTAGCACAGTGTTCTAATCACTAAGAGTCATGTCCAACCCACGTCATTTCAATTCTTTTATCTAAAGAAAATTATTCTAGCACCTTTGCTACCAGTCAGTGTTCATGTTTGCACATGTGCAAATGGTGTGTATGTGTGTGTATGTTTGGTATAAGCATGTGTGTGAATGTGTAAGTGGGAACTCTCATCCATGTGTGCACATGTGGAGGCCAGTGGTCCCTTTTGGACATTTTCCTCTATCCTCACCTCATTTTTTTTTGAGACATGATGTTTAAGTAAACCTAGAAGCTGTTATTTGGGGTAAGTAGGCTCACTATTGCATGATGTATTTGCATGCCCCACTCCCAGGGCTGGGTAATGGAAACACATTACCATACGTAACTTTTACGTGTATATTGGAAACTTAAGTTCACATGTTTGTATAACAGCCATTTTATCTTTTGAGCCATCTCTGAAGCCCCTTAACACATGATTAGTGTAAAAAATAATCTTCCTTAGGGCCTCAGACTAATTTTTATGAATGAGGCTATGTATTGATCAAGATTATAAAGTGATTTGTATTCATGTCAATTCTTTAAAACATGGCTCCTTTCTGATGAGTTATAGCCCTGTACATGGTAAATTTTTCTTTCAGCTAGAATGAACCGCTATAATAAACTCATGACAATCTCAAAGACAAAAAGTATTGATAGATATCTAAAACACAGCTTATGGGAACATTATATTCACCCAGTATGACATTTTATTAATTTTCATGAGTTTGACAGTTGTTAACTTCATTTATTTAGAGACAAATTAAAATGTAACAGATGCACCGTAACTATATTTGGGATAAAATTTTTACAATGATTTGCACACAATTCTTATACATTGTTATATAAACTCCCATGAATGCTTACCACAGATTCATAGCACTTCATTTAAATAACCTGTTATTATGAATCTCACTTTCATGTGCTTTTAGCTGTACAGAGATATAGTACATTAAGGTTTAGAATATAAAGTCTTTTGGTTATATGAAATAGAAATCCACTCAGTTTGAGCAAAAGGTAATTTATTAGCCTAGCAATATTCCCAAACCTGGGGAACTGAACTTGAATACTAAAGGAACCATTAGGCCCCTCTCTTGGAGCCCTATGTCCAGGTTTCTTTATATGACGTGAGTTAGTTTTCAGAAGAGTTTTTCTTTTGCTCAGTCTCAATAGTAGAAAATTACCACACATGGAATTCATGTAAAGTTAAAAAGTAACTGAGAAATACTGAACTAACTCTGCTACGTATCACGTTCCCAATATTTGACAAAGTTGGTTGATCAAAACTCGAACTTGCAGTGTGAATGATGCTCAGCTGTGACTGTAGTGTCGCGTACATTGCCACTGTTGAATGAGAAAAGGAAAAAAATGTTTGTTTTTTTTTTTAGGAAAAAGATGCTATAAGATAGTTTATCAAGTATAAACTAGATTGACAGATGCTGAATGCTTTAAGCCAATGTCATCCAGACATTGGTCAACAGAACAGCACACACGTTACTCAAAAGGCTTTTGGAGACATCGGGCCCCAGACTAACTCTTTATGAATGAGGATATGTATTTATCAAGATTATAAAGTGATTTGTATTCATGTCAATTCGTCAAAACGTGACTCCTTTCTGATGAGTTATGGCCCTATGTGTGGTACATTTTTGCTTTTAACTAGAACGAACCTTTATAACTTTCTAAGTTTATCCTTGACATCCTGACAGAATGCCCATCAAGTGTCTCAAGAATATATTTTACAACGTTTTAATAAAAATTGACTCTTGGAAATGATTGTTCTTTAATGGAAAGTAAAATAATTCAGCTTAGAAGCCCTTATAACTGTTTTAATGGGTTTCAGTTTTATGTGTAAAGGTTAGCATGTGTTCTCTGACAATATATTCATAACAACTTTGAGTTTTTCTACTATGACACCTTTGAATTAATTACCCCAAATAACAACTAATTGGATGGCTGTGATGAAATCACATGAGTTAGTCTTGATGATAGTGTTTAAAATAGGGGATTCTTTGCTCTTGGGCCACAAGGTGCTTTTAATTTCTAATGTAGTAACATCTAAGTTAAATATTAGAGGTGATGATTACATGACATGTTTTCTAATTTATTCATTCATATTTCATGGTTTGTGTTTTGTCCCATGCAAATTGTAATCTACCATGACTGAACTTTCACCTCCTGGGTTCTTTTCAATCATGTTACAGTATTGTTGTTTGTTTTAATCATTGGGGTATATAGTTTGATGCTAAAACTTGGGACATAGAACTGTCTTAAATTGGTTTCAAATTCTGATGCAATCTGGTACTCCTTAACAAGCTTGAGATCTATAATGTGTACTTAATTCCCTGTTTATACAGAGAAAATAATAAAAATTAATTACATTCCTATATTGAATGGTGACAGTAAAGACAGACAGCATATCGTTCCTGGGACAGGAAAAAACATCAAAGGAGATCAGATTTTACAGTTATTTATTGGTAAAGTGCTGATTTTACAAATTTTATTTGGTTTATGATAGTGAGTTTTCTCATGTTGTTTTCAAAACATTTTCACTCTATGAACTTCCTGAAAAAGAAAAAGGCTTTATTTTCATTTTCCTGGAGTCAAACTGCTTGTAACTGTGCTAATATATCTGCTTTGTATCTTTATTGCAATTACACTTCTCTTAAAACAACGACGTAAAATTTGTATGTGTTGCTTCATTTGATTCCTAGAACCATTTGAAGATTTTTTCCATAATCCTGTGGGTGATTTCTTGTAATCTGATTCCATTATATTTACGTAATGTCACTAACAAGTAAGCAGATCAAAGGTAGCACAGAAGACTTTATCTGCTATATTTACTACTGTTTTGCTGAACTTCCTTCCTTAAACATAATTCTAGATTCCTGATTCAATATTATATTTCTTACAGATTATCCATCAAACAACATGAAGGCCAGATGCTATAGATTAGAAGATTTTGTAGTAAATTTATCTTTACTATAATCATGAAGATGGTTCTTGATCTCATAAAAACGTGTTACAAAGAACTTTGTGAATATTCTTCAACGTGGTTAAATTGCACAGAGTTCCTTGGAATAGTGTAATATTATTCTAATTTAATATTTTGGTTTTTTAGTTATATATTATGTATTTCCTAGAATAAAAATCTAGTTATGGTACAGTGCACATGTGTTTTACCCATAGAATTTTTACTATTAGAGGTTTTTCAGGCCATAAGTCAATATAGTGGGGTTTTTTTTGTAATGTTTAGAATCAAATCAAAATTTCTACTGAGAATAATCAAACAATAGTTGCAAATGTGAGTGGTTGAAGTTAGACAAGGATGGGGATGGATTATTAATAATCTGTCCTGTGTTTGACTGAGTCATTCCATGAGGAGAAGATCTGAACAGTCTCAGAAAGAACACAACCGGGCTCTTCTCCAGCTTTACCACTGGACAGAGGACGATTCAGGTAAGAACAAGCCTCTTTTAACAGACAAAAGAAAACAGTAATCCAAAAGATATATGTACAATGTTTTGCCACTAGAAGCACCAGAACAATTCTCCCCCCTCTTACCAAAGTAATTTGAGATTCCTCTTATATTACTCCTTAAATTAAATCAATTAAATTTCATTTAATTTAAAAATTACTTCGAGGCCCAAGTCATACTAAGGACAAGTAAGTAATATTCTAATGACTCAAGTAGGTTTAAATTGAAGGATAGATTTGTTCAACTGTAATGTCATAAATGTCAGTTTATATTCAATGTTAGATTATGAAAGGATTTACAAAACCCTCAACAATAAAATTTACTTCAATCTTGGAGTATGGAAATGCAAATTAAAACTTTTTCCCGTTTTTATTAGTTCTTCGATATTTTAATGCAATCTGCTTTGATCATGTGCACAGTCTTCCCAATCCTTTCCTGTTCAACTTTCCCAGTTCCCGCCCACCCAAACATGTGTGTGTGTATGTGTGTGATACTTTAAATGTGTATTTGAAGTAATGTGAAATTATCCTTAATTACTTACAACAAAATAGCATTTTTTTAATCAAATCTCTAACTTCATATATTGTTTTTTGCTCAACTTTCTAATTTCTTAATAACTTCAGGGTGGCAGGAAGCTCATCGGGCAGGTTCCAGGGCAAACCATTGATTATAATCCAATTACATAGATAAAAATCTAGAGTATCAGATTTAGAATATGTTTATAGACTTTTTTCTCCCCATTGGACCAACTCAATTTATTTTGATTCCTGAAGTTTCTATCTCAATTAGACTGATGACATCAGCAATAAGAAGCTAATCTCTTCCCATGACAGGGTGTGTATGGAATGCTTAGGCAGCCATGGAGTCAGGATGTATTTGACAGAGCTCTAAGCTATTAAGGATTTATGTGTTGGCAAAGAAACCAGAGTGTTGTGTCTCTTTGCCTCCTGTTCTTCTCTCTACTTTTCTATTTATTTTCTTCTAACTTCTGAACTTCTTTTGAGGCTCTTTTTGGTTTTTAAATATAAAAAGTGAGTCGTAGCTACTGGTTTGTAGCAGCACAGCATAATACCATTGATTTGCAGCCTGGTGCAAATTTTAGGACTATTGAATCTGTACTATGGGAATAAAATCATGTGCGATGCATGGGACTCTTTACGTCTTAACTGTAATTTTCAAGATTGTTATTTGCTTTTTAAAAATTCGATAATGTTTACCACTTACTTTAAATAAAAAGTGCATGAAACAGATTTTGGGACATGAGTTTTTCAATGTGATTACCCATTTAAAAATACACATGTTGGGTATTAGTGACATTCTTAAAGATGATTAAACTATTCTCTCTGGACAGTTTAACAAAATTCTTACTGCATACACACTCGGCCATCTGGTTCACCTAAAGAGAGCTTGAAGAGTGACGTCACCACAGTTCCTTGTGTGAAAATGCTGTGTGGCATATACAAGTGTTATTAGAAACACATGCCGGCTTAAAATGCCTGTAATTTCATTCATTGTGAGCTAGATTCTATCAGTCACAAACATTTCTCAGGAAGTTGGCTGTTACTTTTCAGTTTATTGTATCAGTGCTAAAAGAACAACTTCTTAAAAGCTGTATGTCATGTATCTATTGCATCAACCACAGTGCTTCATTTACTCTTAAGGAAAAAGTTCCCTTATATAAGAATCTGTATATTATAGTTGGGTAGGCAAAGCAAAAATGCTGTCATTTGACCGACACTTAAATTACTTTGCAATTAATGAAAGGAATGTAAATATTTTATTACACTGGATAATCTTAGACTTATTTCTATTGAGAGTTTAAAAGTACATGAGAAATTGCTTATTCTAGTGAAGAAATGGAAACAGCATATCATCAGGAAATTTGACTCTGGACACTGTATCTTTGGGGGTT
Organism: Grammomys surdaster; assembly: GCF_004785775.1. NCBI lineage: Eukaryota > Metazoa > Chordata > Mammalia > Rodentia > Muridae > Grammomys > Grammomys surdaster. Next base: position 2,082,313 of record NW_021604791.1, on the reverse strand, counting down.
GTCTTTATGTCAGTGACTTCATTTTTAAAAGTAGTTGCAATGAACTACTGAAATAATGAAGCAAATTGAAACTCATCTGGATGAAAGAGATGAGTCTCAAATGGAGACTGAGGCTCAGTGGTGTTAGATCTCTAGTGCTTTACAAAAAAAACAAAACAAAACAAAATAAAACCAAAAAAACCAACTACAAACAAAAACAAAAACAAAAAACCAATAAAAGCAAGAAATTGAAATAAAAGATAAAGAATTGTTGTTAGTAATCTTTAAGGTTAAAAGGGAAGGAAATATAGGTTATAGATTTGATAAAGAACATTTTAAGTTTTACTTGAAAGTATTATGTAAGAGGTACCTCCTCCAGCTTTTCATACAAGAGTCTCCTTCCGTCTCCATGGAGTAAATGTCTTGAGTTCTGTCCAGTGTGTACCACGTCCATTGTGTAAAATGATGGAGTGCTAGCCTGTCATTCTGCATCGTTTACATTATCTCTAGATCGCTTCAAAAAACACAACAGAATGTAAGTGGTACTACGTAAGACGTTCTTATCCTGATTTTTATAGGGAAGCAGTGACAAGAGTAACACTTTGTATATGTCCCATGAAACTGAAAAAAAAGTCTATTTGTATTTGTCTGAGTCCATAAAGGCATGAATCATTGACTCTAATCCAACCCCTCTCCCCAAAAAAAAACAACCAACCAACAAACAAAAAAAACCTATCTCCTTAAAAGACACAATCCTTTAAATTATCAAAATGTACTTTAGTTACTTTTAGATGTAATCAACCCTGAACACATAGGTGGTAGAAAATTATCCTATAAATTAATATTTCTTTGAGCAATAATAAAGATGGAATGGGCATGAAGGCATCTGAATCGGCTTTAATTCTACTGCTATAGAAAACATGCCCTAGTCCTCAACTAAGCCAAAGAGCTGCCAATGAGAGGAAGCAGCTGCTATTGGTTCAAAGGAGTGGGCTTTTGTGCAAAATGTTAGCAGTACATTTAAGACATAAAGCAAACCATAACATTGAGTATCCAAGCAAATCAAAAATTCATAAGATCCCCGGAAAAGAAGGTTATTGTTATGACACAGTCATTACTTGCTAGGTGAGAGAATTAAGAGACCTTAGTCTGCTGTTCTCAGTAAGACCTATGGCTGTACTTTTGTGTGCTAGCTTAACGTCAAGTCTCTGATGTTCATCTATAAACATTATAAATTTTCTTCACAGAGTCTTTGTTCATTAAACATTATGTATTCTTACAATTTAGTAGTGTTATCTGTTAGGCTAAAGTAAGAAAGTCATTACCTTCAGTGACAAGTCTATGTCTTAACGACTTTTGTACTGTGTAAAACAATTCAAGGCATACTTATCCTGATTTTGGGGAAAAAAGAAGAAAGTTAAAGGTAACTGAAGCCATTTCCAAACAAACCTTCATCAAACTGGACCTCCCGGCTTTTGCATCCTTATTTTGTTAACAAAATCCCATATTGAGAGACCACAGAACATAAATTCTTCCTAGCTTAGTCTACTGTCGTCAAGAGACACAATATAGAGAAGTTAGATCATTTGGATTCAGACTATAGAATGGCTTCTCTGTCTGTCAACATATTTACGTTTCCTTGCTTCCAAATCTTCATTTGTGAGAATGTAATAGTTTTTACATTGGATGGTTGTAATAACTAGGTAGGTTATCGCTTTTCTATTGCTACCATAACAAATCACAACAAATTTTGTGCAGTAAAACAGCACAAACAACAGGTTCAGAGGTCAGAACACTAAACCCAATTCTCTCTAGGTTGAACAAAGTGTCCATAAAGCTGTCTATTTTCACAGGCTCTGAGGGACAATCTGTTTTCTCAATTTGTTTTCAGCAGTTTAGGAAAAATTTTCATGCTCTGTGTTTCTCTTCAGGAATCTCAGGATCATATTTCCATATCAATATAATTTAGTTTTACACCAACTCTCTTCTGATATATAAGGAAATTTATGTATGATCCTTGGATTAACATTGGGATAACACTATGGAGCTGTTATTAACTCGATCACAAATAGAATGGTACATGTAAGTTCTTTGTATCATGGATATATCTGAGTTGCTCAATAAGTACTAAATTTCCTTTTTTTTTTTTTTTGAGAAATAAGATCATTATTGTTATACACCCAGAGATTGCTTACTTGCTTCAAAAAAGACTTCAGTGTGTTATATTACTCAAGAATATGGACCAGAATACAATAAAGGTAATTCCCCCAACAGCTTCATCATCTAAAATCATTGTGTCCCCAAGTAAAATAAATATCAAAATACCAATTTGTCTAACATAGCCTTGGAAATTATATACTATCATATTGTTATACTCTGAAGCTGAGAGGGGCCAGGAATCCATACCCTGAAACAAGAAAAAGGGGCAAAATTGCATGCCAAGATATTCAATCTCACTGGAAAAAAATAAAAGCAGTGGAAGATGCATTATTGTGAGACAATAATAGACCTAGTACAGTAGCCAGCATATGACACAGTATAGAATTATAGACAAAGCCTAAGTTGGATGGATCAGGAAATTCTATCATTTTAACTTTTAAATTTCTGTGGTATATTTGAGTCTTCTTTTTTTTAACTCTTTCCTGGCTTTCACTTTTTCTCTTTGTTTGCGAAAAAAATTCACTCGCTTGTCATATATTTTTCACAAATTGTGGTTCTAATTGTGTATGTTCCAAGGTCAATCTTTGATATCTAGCTTCTATTCTTCTTGTGAATCCTCAAAGCATGGTTGGTGGTGGAACATCCTGCAGAGTCCTGTTTGGCCATGTGGACAAGACAGGTCTGACATGGTTTCCTACCCCTGGAACAGAGCCAGCATGGAGTTTGGAGTTTGCCTCCATGGGTGTTGAAGGTTCCTGGGCATGAGGCTTGAAAAATATATATATATAAATCTATAAATCTATATATCTATATATCTACATATCTATATATCTATATATCTATATAACTGCATATCTGTATATATGTATATCTGTATATCTATATATCTATATATCTATATATCTATCTATGTATATATCTATATATCTATATTTTCATGTTCCTCTTTCAGGAAATAATCTCTCTGTCAAGGTAATTGGAGAACGACAATCAAAGATGGCAAAAGCCCAGGAGGTTTGGCATGTCTAATGTCTCAGCAAAAATGGTAAATACTGAGACCTTCAGTACAGCCTTTAAGGCTGTGGGAAAGAACTCTGAAAACATGAGTTCAAAAACATATAATTTCTCACCTATGGAAAATATAAGGATGCAATATGAATTATATGAGGGGCTTTGTGATCCTAAAAGAACAGAAGCAGTTGCACTGTGAGCCAGTTTGTCAGGAAGATACAAAGGCAAGCAGACTCCTGAGTTCAATGTCACTCTGGGACAGAGCAAGTTTGGGCCCAGGAGTGTTGGAAATGATAATCTCAGGATGGAATCCCACCCAACTAGTTCATTGTCTGTGTTTACAAAGGCAGGGAGATCTGTGAGTTCATTTTCAATGTTAAAAAAAAAATGTACTTGCTGTGTTTTTCTAAGAATCAAGGCGCTGGATCATGGGATTCATGTGATAATCCAAAAAGAAACTGTGACAGAATTGATATATAAGTAAAAATTTGGGCTTTTAATCTGCAAGAGATGAGCTATCCATAACTTTTATTTTTATTTATTTTTATTTTTATAAGAATTGGAAGCCGGGTGGTGGTGCTGCATGCCTTTAATCCCAGCTCTTGGGAGGCAGAGGCAGGCGGATTTCTGAGTTCAAGAGTTCAAGGTTAGCCTGGTCTACAAAGTGAGTTCCAGGACAGCCAGGACTACACAGAGAAACCCTGTCTTGAAAAAAACAAACAAACAAAAAAATCAGCTTTCTTACTGATCAAATGTATTTAAGATAAGAATCTTATATTTTGACCTGTATAAGTTTTTGACTGAGCTAGGCTGTATGTAGTAATTGAGAATTGGTAATTATCATGTGTAAAGTAATAATTATAGTTATAGTATCTAATACACTTTAGGCCTGCCTGGGTTGATTAAAAGGAAAGATACTATCACAGTTCAGTAAGATTTTTATTTTAAGGTAATTATTCTACAAAGTTGAACATTTACAGGTGTCACAGTCAAGTTAGAAATATGCAGAAAGGCCAACTCACTTTGATTTCAAGGGTCTGAAAAGGAGTCTGCTCTCGTTTCTGAGGAAGGAAAAAGTTGGTATTTATGAGTGGAGGTTGGAGTGGCTAGTCAGAGCCTTAGGACTTGAATTGCCATTTTATGAAATGTTGTATTTTATAAAGATAATTAAGAGGAACCTATGAAATGGGAATCCTTCTGTTGTGTAAGGTAATTCTTCAACTCCCTGCCAAGAAAGGGAGAAATGTGAAACAGAGAGACACTGGTATGATGAACTGATGTGTACTGTGCTAGTCCAGTCAAGATGTGCTGGTGGCTTAGGCTTGAAAATGGCAACCAGGACAGAAGGAGCACATTTAAGAAAGATAGAGGCACTCATTTTCATGATATTTGATACTTGTTTCAATATGAATATATTTTGTACAAATGAGAAAAAAGAAGAATTTCTGATGTGTGCCCTGCATGCATTTTTTTGTTTGGTTCCAAATTTAGGGTCTTTTCACAGTTTTCCTAAGGAGTTTCTTTACTCTCTGTCTTTTTAAAAAAAATCCTATTAAGCCATGTTCACTGTCCTGGTCATTTTTGCCCTTCTCTGAAGCCTCTGTACTATGCTTTATTACAACCATTATTAATAGTCAATACTTATATAGATGCAGTTATCAATTTCTGCTGTGGAATTCAGTGGTACTGGCTTGCAAAGTCCCCACAAAAGTGAAAATAAAGGAAAATAAAGAAGTGTACTATGACAAATCAGACAAAATTCTTATTATTAAGAAGGTTCTACAGAAGCCCTTGGCGTTTCTTCAGTTGAGAGGCCTTTGATATCTCCTTATGCTACTTCGTAAGTGTCAAAGGCAAGGGTCTTATTAGAGCCAATGAGGCTCCATTTCATACTCTGCACCTTATCTTTAGCTATTTGCAGGTTTGCTGCCTGGTGTGATACCAGAGTTCTGAGGTGTTGAACAGCAAGTACATCTAAACAAGGCAAAAGTAAAAGAGTAAAAGCTTTTACAACTAGGAGATGAAAGAAAATCTTTATCCTTTGGTATACTTCTTCTCTCTTCAGAGAAATCTCCTGGACCAGTCAAATCATCAAACACAATCAGAGTCCACAGCATAGAGTCATTAGGAATGCATCTCTTGTTACTGACAATATTGCTAAGGTCTGTGGTTGCAAAGCTCTGTGGATGGCTAGACATTGCAAACAGTGTCAGAGAAGCATAATACTGAGGTTTCTAGAATGTGATAACAATCTTCCTCCCTCCCTCCCTTCCTCCCTTCCTCCCTTCCTCCCTTCCTCCCTTCCTCCCTTCCTCCCTTCCTTTCTTCCTTCCTCCCTTCCTCCCTTCCTTCCTTCCTCCCTTCCTCCCTCCCTCCCTCCCT
>NW_021604791.1:2075687-2076381 GCF_004785775.1 Grammomys surdaster | reverse complement strand
TAAAAAAAAATGTTTTATACGGAACCCAAGAGCAGATGTGAAATCAGCATCTACAATGCTACAAGACCAAAGCAAAAGGGAAGGAAAATAAATAACAAAAAACTAATAAGTTAATATTTTAATTATATTTTGAAGAAGGTTTATAATAAAAGAATGAAGGAAGTAACAAAGAGTAGGCACATTTTGCCCTTTGGAAAACACTTCTAAAAATAAACGTATTTCACAAGAAGTAGAATGAATGAAATGGTGAGACTATTAAAGAATTTGACAGACAAGGGGTTTTTAGGTTTAATCTAATTTCTGTTTGGAAGAAATCTATGAATAATAGTGCATTGCTTTATAGGGAAAATTTGGAAATGGAAAACTTACATCAAAATACCAGTAGGCTATAAATATATAGTGAACAACATTATTTTTGTTTTATCTCAGTAAGAATTATTTCTTTATCATCAAACTAAGTGCTAAAAGAAATTTAGAGACTTCATTTAACACCTCAGCAGCAAAGCATATAATCTAGGCCCAAACCTATCTGTGGTTTATAGATGAACATGTGTCTTAAGCATATGTATTTAGCTCATAGTGTCTTTCTAGGGTCAATTAGTAAATAGGTTTTCCCACTAGACCTCAGAGTAAGAATTAATTCTAACATCTATCTATCTATCTATCTATCTATCTATCTATCTATCTATCTATC
>NW_021604791.1:1994862-2075677 GCF_004785775.1 Grammomys surdaster | reverse complement strand
ATCTATCTATCTATCTATCTATCTATCTATCTATCTATCTATCTATCTATCATCTATATTTCTTTCTGAAGTTGGAGTTGTATCAAATGTCTTTCAGCTGTCAGGAGCTGGAGGAAAAAGCTTGCAATTTTGAAAATGGAAGAACGGAGTTGAGTATGGTGAGACACCATTTAATCTCACTTTGTGGGAGACAAGTCATACCTACACAGGAGGCTGAGTGAGGCAAGGAGTTTCCTGGAGCTTAGAAGTCACAGACAGTCTGGCGAATGTAATAAAAGCTTGTCTAAAGAACAAAAGCTGAAGTCAATAAAGACAAATTCCTGTATCAGGATACTTATTCTGCTACATTGTATTCACAGCGGAGCTCAGTGATTAGGCAGTAGAATAGGAGGTGGAGTTGGAAAGAGGGGAAGGGGAGGAGAAGGAGGCTATCAGCCATGGAGAACCACAGATGGGTCAAAAGCTGTCCTGTGTAGCAACTTTTATCAAAAGGTTAGATATTGGGAAACAACTCTAATTGTGTGGGCATCTTGTTGATTGAGCATTTCTAAATAAATAAATTCTTTAGATAATCATTAAACATTAAGAGTCTCATTTCTACCAGGTACTTCAAGTATGGCAGATATTGTCTGGGGTTCAGCTGAGCTTTCTGGATGCAGCATGGTGGATTGGCAGAGCCATCCCCCATACTGGCATATTGTGGGTGCCAGGGCCTGCACATCTAGCTAGCCGGAGCCCCGGTCAAAGCCAAGGAGCAGCAGGAACATGGTGGCTGCTTCGAATCAAGCAGGACCGGGTGCCATTTTCTATGTATCACCCCTACAAATTAGTAGATAAATAATTTTAAAAGGAGAACAGTAGGTATGAGACTAAGAGCAACTCATCTTGTTTTTTGTCTAGGGCTGGACCTTTACCTGAACAGTAGTTACACATTTCTGTAGAAGTGTCTAGTAATAACAATTTTTTAATTCAGTTACACATGACTTAAAATGTACACATCAATATAGTAGAGAGTTAACAAACTTGTCTGGCTTATATCTGGGTGGTTGAATACTGGTGATTTTAGGGTTGTCTTTATATTCTGTCTTAGTCTATCCTCGTCTCTTTTTATGAGACAGTCTTGCTATATAATATCATCCTGTTTCGGCTAGTCTTCACTATTTACCTTGGGCTACGGTCTTCAAATCAAACAGCCCTATTTATTCTATCGTAGCCTTGTGAGGACAGTGTTAATTGGTATGTGCCACCAATCCCAAATAGTTACAACTCTTTTTTTTTCCAGAAATGGCAGACATAATTTTGGTTTATGAATTTCTATTTTATTAGACTTTCCACAGTAAGATGTGTTTGTAATCTCAGCACCTGGAAGTTGGAGTAAAGAGGACAAGGAGTTCAAGGTCATTTTCTTTTTACGTAGGAAATCTGAGTCTAAATTGACAGATAGGAGACTAGTCTTAAAAAAAATACATAAATTGTCTTGTTTCATTTTATAAACACGTAAAATATACATTATTAATGCATACATTTCCCCAATCATAAAAAATAGAAACTAGTTAAGACTTATTAAATTGGAATTCACAAAACATTAATTCACTTAGGTACAATGGAAGGCTTGACAAAGGGATCCTCTAAGAATTCCAACTGCAAAGCAAGTTCAAGGGGTTATCAAAGCTACTCTCAAATTTAATGATTTTCTAGAGGAGCTAATAGAACCTACTGGAAGTTAGTCCTTGTGGTTATGAATTACAATGAGGAAATTAATGATCTTGGTTATGAATTACAAGAGGGGAATGATGCAAATAAAAATTAGTCTTGGAAAGATCATATGTGGTAATGTCTGGGAGGGTTCTTAGTGTGATTCTACAGTTGTCTTCTGGACAACTTGTACCTCAGGCTCTGAGAGTAACAACAGAATACTGACAATGGGAAAATTCTACTCAGCTTTAGTTTTAGTGTCTACAGTTTTAATCGAAGCTTCCTAACCCATCATTATTAATTGATTTTTTTTTTGCCTTTGTGTTGTAATTTATGGTATAATCATCAGCTAAGGCTTTAGTGAGAAAATAGCTTAGATCTGAGGCTTTATCAACAAAAAGTTGTCTCTCACAATTGTAGAATCGAAGTGGCTTAAGATCAAGTGTCTGCTGGAATAAATTTTATTCTTAAGACTCTTTTCTTACTTGTGGACAGTTTTCATTTCACATCTTTATTATACAGATAAATATAGAGATAGAGGTAGATAGATAGATAGATAGATGATAGATAGATAGATAGATAGATAGATAGATAGATGGAAAGTGTAGGAGAGAGAGAGACTGAGAGAGAGAGAGAGAGAGAGAGAGAGAGAGAGAGAGAGAGAGAGAGAGAGAGGGAGAGAGATTCATATAGATATTAATTCTACCAGGCCAAGGTTTTAGGCCTCTTAGATTCATCTATGCCCTAATAAACTCCACAAATACACATTGTGAAATGTAATATGCCAAGAGTTAGGAACTCAATCTATTTCTTTCCCTTTTGAGTATATATAAATATGGCATGAATTCAACAAAGACATTTTGACATCAGTCTCCCACCCTAAATTATGAACTTTTTTTTCTGGCATGGCCAGTTTCATTATGACATGGTCCCAAGGTACTGCAAAGATGATTTCCCAATTGTTAGGGGTAAAGTCCAGAATTTTCTTTAAAATCTGCTATTAAAATAAATCTTATAGCATTGTCCTTAATACAGACTAGAAATAATATAATTCGAACTGAGAAGTTTTGGAGGTGCTGTGTATGACTTCTCACATATGCACGTCAGTAATGAGAGGGGCTACTTTTGTCAATAATACCCCCCTTTTTTCATGATGTACCACACAAATTAATTACAACCATTATGATATACCATCTCATATCTGTTATGATTATGATAATTGTAAAACTTAGAAGATAAGTATTGGTTAGTGTATAGTTAGTGTTGCCATCTTTACTGAACCTGGAACTACCTAAAAAGCAAGCCTACAGGGAAGCCCAGAAGGAATTATCATAAGTAGGTTAGTGTACAGTTCTACTACTGAGTGATTATCTTAATTGTGTTATTGAAGGTACAAAGACTTACCCTGATGTTTATGGTAGATTCTACCATTCCCTTGCCCTGGGCTTTTGTCTTGGGTGCATTTGAAAAAAAAAGAAAGAAAGGTAGCTGAGCATCCTTTTGTCCTTGTCCTCTTCCCGCCTATGGCTGCAAAGCAGCCATCAGTGTCAAGATCTTGGAGACTTCACTTCTCCACCATGAAGGATAGTACCCTCTGACTATGATCCAAAAAAGGCATTCATCCCTTAAGTTACTTTTTAAAAAATGCTTTATCAAAAAATCAGGAAAGTGATTAAAACAGGTAGAATATGGAGAATAGGGAGGGCTTACATTGTGTAAATGGAAACATAGTGATATAGTTACTGTGTAAAATACTAATTTTTTAAAAGAAAGAAAGAGAAAGAAAGATATAGAAATAAAGAAGGAAGAAAAGAAAGAAAAAATTGCTCTATCATTGTTTTCATATTTCTGGTTAGATATCTAAGAGAACTGAAGTAAGATCTTGAAGTAATTGCCCTTTGCCAGTCAGGTAGAATTATAACCTATGAAGCAAGTAATGTCTGCATGGATAATGCTATTAATTACCTTTTTAAGACTAAAATACTATTATTAGCAACCACCTATGTAAAAACACAGGGGATATAATAAATAACACAAGCAAAAGACAAATACCAGATGGTCTCTGTACATGATAAACTCAAATTAGAATGGGGTGTAACTGTTCCTAAGAGCCAAGAAGGGAGAAAATCAAGAAAGATTTGTCTAAGAGTATACAGTTTTGTTCATACAGAATGAAGAAACTCCGAATATTCACTGTATAGAAAAATTCACATCATTTGTACTACAGTTTTATAAGTGTACATTGTGGCACATACCAATAACCCCACCAGTACTCGGAAATAGAGACAGGAAGTTCACAATAAGATCAAGAAGAACCCAGTTTACATGGCGAGCATGAGGTAAAACATGCCTACATTATAAGATCTTATCTCCCAAAAGAACTCTGGACTTTATCTCTTAAAATCTGCTACTAAGATAAATCTTACAGAATTGGTTCTTAATACAGACTAGAAATAAAATAATATGAACTGAGATGTCTTGGAGGTGTTGGATAAGATTTCTTACTTATGAATATCAGTAATGAGAGGGACTGCTTTTGTCAATAAACCTCCCCTCTTTTTTTTATGTGTTCTACATCATCTTTTAACTTATCACCTTCATTTTTTTTCCTCAATACTGAGTCCTAAATCTACCTGATTTTATACCTAGAGAGACAAGTTTCTGTAAATCCCAAAGGCTTCCCTGTCAAGTTATAAGAGACACTCATTTACATGAATGGATGAAGACTTCACAGTCTCAGATTCCTGTTCTAATTAGTTTCAGAAGAACAGATTCATGTTATGTCTATTTCTATTCCTTTCCTCATCTGTGACAGGGGAATGAGTCATTAGAATTTTAATGTCTGCATTAAATGCCAGCAGTGGTCTGTTGTTATGCTTTAACTACTGAAAAACCCTGGATTCAGAATGGCTAATCCATTCCACCTTTCCTTGTAAAAGAACAGGAACAGGCCACTAATCAGTCAAGCATGGAAAAGGTCAACTGAGTACAAAATCATCTGCCTGTCACTAAATGGTGACAGAATTACATGGCCTGCTTTTGTGACTAAGATTGAAATTGGAACATAGAATTCACCACATGAATCCTCTGGATTGACAATGAATGTAGCTGTAGTAGAAATCGGAAAAAAATTAACCACTTTTAAACAAATTTTGTTGTTGTTTTCTGCTTGTAAAATTTTTTAACAGATATATTCTTTGGCTCGAGAAATGTTTCCAGTAATAATGGGTAGCTCAAGTAATAATGCTGTAGTAACATCCTCATTATAAACTCATCAGAATATAAATATATACATACATACATACATACATACATACATACATACATACATAGGCTAAACAATTAAAAAGAAGTCAAGTCTTATTCTTGAAGCAACTTACAAGCTTTACTGTGAAGTATATACTTTCAATTCAATCTTAGGTTTTTATTCCTTAAATAAAAACACAATTAATTTGAATTTGTAAATTGTAAGATCCCATTACTGATTTAACTATATCTCTGTTTCACTTATTATTTTGTTGCATGTTAATCTTGATAGTCAATTCTATTTGTTCTCTCCTCAGAATGTCTGCCAAATTACAATTTAGATTTTTAAACTGCAATGTTTTAAAAGAGATTTTAAAATAATTCATTTGTCAAGGCACTGCTTCCTTTGTTGTTAGCTCATTTATAAAAATTACTCAATATTATTTAAAAAAAATCAGAACAGTATGTCTAGGCTACCACTTCAGTATTAAAGCTCTGTGCCAGCAATCAACTAAAATAGCTTTTTAAAAGTTACTTCCTACTTGTGGATTATTTAGAAGCAATGAGTTTTCTTCTACGATCTTCTGTCTGATTCTCATTTTTTCAATACTATTCTAAAGCTTCTGGGGATAGGTTTGGGGACTTGATATTAAAGAAAAATCTCAAGGACTGTACACCAATCTAATGGTTAGATTCATTTTGTGGTATGATATATAAAGATCAGTATTCTTTGCCCCATTTATCTTCCTACATTTTATTCTTTTGCAGTCAACTTCTATTTATTCCTTTACTAGGTGCTCAGATCTTGTTCCTACAAGATCACTGGTACAGAGTACATGAGAACACTTAATAATTTATCGTGAGTTAGCCTCTTAGGCCTAGCAATCTCATTGTTAGCTAGCAAGTTTTGGGAAAAGTTTCTGGGGTCATCAGTGAAATAAGCTGGTAGTCATTTGTAACAGCACTAGGATGATTAGATATACTGAGGAAATAATATACAGAAGCATAAAATTAATTGTTGTTGTTCCCGACAAAAATAAAGGACTAGATTAGCTGATCCAGAAGAAACTCGTAACACTGTGTTTAAGGATTTCATCTCATGAATCATGGAGCTGAGGAGTAGACAAAGACCTTATGCACAAGCTAATAGAAAAATAGAGCAGCCAAAAAATATAAGTCACTATTAAAGCATGTGATGTATAGGTCTGCCAGAGGGGACTCTAAAAGTCCTGACTCTGGTGAAATTACTTGGAAAATTTCTTCGGAGATGTGATGTGTAGAGGACATGGAGAAAAATAGTAGAAAATTGGTACAAGTCTTTACTTTCGCACATTCAGTGTCTGACCAAAGGCTTGGTTAGTTGTAGTCGGCACGATTTTAGGTTCATATTTGTTATGAACATTAATATTAAAAGCAACTGAAGTGTATATTTGGATTAAGATATTCAGTTTGCTCAATTTATTTTATCAAAACTTTTTCACACAAATGTTTTGACCAAGGGCATATGATGCCCTTAAACAGATATATATGCAGGCAAAACGCCAACACACCAAATAAAATATAAAATAATAAAAAAGATAATGATAAGTGTTTTCATTTTATTTTTTTCTCCACAACTCCTCCCAGATCTTATTCACCTCACTCCCTTTCTTTTAAATTCTCTCTCTCCCTCTCTTTCTCTCTCTTTCAAACAAAAAACCAATAAAAATGAAAGCCAAAACAACCAACAAAGAGAAATAAAAAATAAAGAAAACTCTAATAAAGCAAAATAAACAATCGATCAAAACAAAAGAAAGCAAAAAGTACACAAAATAATCCTGGTGTCCACTAAGCATTAGACGACTACTTCTAGGCATAAGGCCTGCCCTAGAGAGTAGTTGATATGCCCAGTGACATGCCCAGTTTGAGAAAACTGAAACAAGTATCAACTGCAATTTAGCTTGGTCGCTAGAAGCGGGACTTGTCCATACCAGGGTTTGTCTGGCTGGAACCTGTGTAGCATTTGTATAAGCTGTCACAATGTCTATGTGTTCATATGTATATCAGCCCTATTGTGTCTGGAACATGCTATTTCCAGGGAATCATCCACCACCTCCAGCTCTTACAGTGTTCCTATCTAATCATTCCCTGACCCTTGAGGAAAAGTTGAACTTAAATGAAGTTCCTATGACACCACCCCCTATGTTCCTTTCTCTAGTTATATTTTCTTTTATATTTTCTCTTCTATACTTCAACCTTGAGCTGAATGATTTTGTTCCTCCATTTGTATCTTCCGCAGTGGACTACCTAGTACATTTCCACAATGAATCAGCCCAAACAATCATATTCTAGAAGCCTGGAAGCTGTGATCCAAAGTCACTTGTAAATCTAATACCTTAGATATATAGCAAGAACAAAAATCTGATACAATCATTGTTGGTGCAGTTCTTTCATGATAAGTTTACTTGTTTGCTAAGAACAATTTACTATTACTCATGAAACAAACTATTCATACTTTGTGTGAATGTCTCTTAGTTGAGGAACCTTGAAGAAATAATTCTCCCAGACTAAGGAACACCTGTTGTGTGCATAGCTATGATCATCATACTTGAGAGAACATCAGATGTAACAGAGATAAACAATTCATTATTTTAAATTCATTCCAACAGTGCCTACAATATATGCCCACAAATGTATGCACAATATTAATTAATTGCTTGGAGAGTGAGACAGCCTTGGAAAAGCTGATTGCTCGCACCTAATTATTGGAATGTGGAAGGTGATAGGAGGAGAAACATAGTCTACAGATATTGGGAAATGTGGCCTTTTGATAGATCTATTTCTTTGTGCTTTAATATGTTATTGTACAAAAAAGAAGACTGTTGAGAATCAATGACATGACACTACAGGGATAGCATTATTGGCAGGGAATTGAGAGGGAAGAGGTGGAATGAACAGTAATGCATTTAAGACCAGCAATTCATCCATGTGTTGTCTGTGGCTATTATTAATCTATATAATTGCCTGTTTTGTTTATTTGATGTGTGAGCTGAGTGAAAAATCAACAGTAGTCATTACTATTTGGTCTGGGGAATGTACGTCAATAGAACTTCCACACCCTGTTGAAGCGGAGAAGTGAAATTTATCATGAAATCAATACGACTTTAATTTCCAGGTATCTTCCCTGCTCAGGCACATTCTGAAGCTTACAAAAGGACTGGAGCAAAAATGTTTACAAGGGAATGTTTTGTAAAAATTTTAAAACTAATGCTTCTTAGCTATGTTTGATCCTGACTGTTCTCTCTCCCTCCGATGTATAATGGGTGGAACTGGAATGTTTAAAGCAGGTGATATTAAGGGAAGGGAATATTTATATTTATTCTTATGCCATGTATTTGTGAATATTCCATAGTTCTTGAGTGTAGTTTGACTATTGATAGTCACCAAAGTAAGAAAAGAATGTGTAGGAACCATTCTACTGGTCTCTTTACTAGCTGGCATCCTCAGTGTTAACGGTGCCTCTCGCCTTAAGGAGACTTGCCAGCCCCCCTCAAAATATTCTGGAAGATTGCCACAAATGTTGCAAAATACATAGAAAGAACAAATGTTTTAAGAACAAAACTTCTACTCATGCTCGACTTGTACAGACAAATATATAATATAAAAAATATTGTATTATGTACTCATGTGGGCCAATATACTCTAAAATAAACCTTATTATAAATTAAACTATTTCCTGAAATCATACAGACCCTTGATAAAAATTACAATTATTTCTGAGAAAGAATCAGCAATAATATTTTTTTATAAATCCAGGTGATTAAATCATCATGAACTTCTAGTCCTTCAAGTATAAATGAGTTATAATGATATTTTTGGCACAATTTCTGTCAGGCTCTTTCCTGGTAATGAGCCTGCAAGTAGTAAATGGCTCTTAAAAAGTCACTATGGGATTAAAAAGTTAGTTACCCTAAGCACTAAATGGATAGCCTTAATCAAGAAGACTAATTATTTAATTAATTAATTAATAACAACAAGAATTACAATTATAAATACTTATAATAATGTTTATAAAACTTATAACACATTATATGAAAAGTCATAAAGGAGAACATTTTGTTGATAACTATAAAGAAATACTTATCAGAACTCTGTTACATCTTATCCTATTGGGAAAAAAATGACTTTCATATTCTTTATAGGGTTCATCAATATTCAAAGGTCAGTGCCTTTGAAATAGCTCCAGAGATGTGCTAATGAAATCTCTTGTACACTTTTAACAGTTTTCCAATAGAATGTTTCAAAAAATGAAAAATTTTGCAGAAAATTGGTCAATAATTATTTTTCCCTAGGTAGAACAAACACAATAGTTCTGAGTATATTTCATTGTATTAGTCTGCATGTTTGATTCTAAAATAAAGCAAATTTAATGTCAGATATAAATCTTAACCATCGACATTTGAAGATACCAGCAAGCATACTTGACACGGTGAGGGGAACAATGAGTCTGCACGTACAGATGTTTCTCTTGTGAGTGACAAAAACTTCGAAGCTCAGGCAGTTCTACTTTTGAAATTGCCCTGCTCTGCGTAAAGCTTGCTTCCTGCTCCTCCCTGTAACACTCCCTCTGATGAACTTTCAGATTACCTCCTGCTTTGCAAACTCTCTTCACCAATTATTACATACTGCTATGTAAATTTGTTCCTCTTCCAAGCCTGATCTCCCCAATTAGCTTTTAATCTCCGTCAGGACAGGATCCTGTCTTTTGACTTTTTGCTACTGCTCACAGAAATATGTAAGTAATTAAGATTTAATGAAATTGAGTTTAATTTAATTTGAAATAGATTCCAATGGGCTTTTTCAATTAGATCTATAATACTCTTAACCATTAAAATATGCAGTTATATTAATATCAAACTTTCTGTTACATAAAAGGTGAGGTAAGATTTGTTATATTTTATAATCTTGAAATACGTTTCTAAGAACATCTACCATAGCTTTTTGATGTTTTATTTACCTTCATGTTTTAATTATAAAACATAATATTTAGGTGTCTCAGCTACTTTCTCTGTAAGACACTGTGCATTTTTATATTTACAGAGAAAAAACATCAGATCAAGGAGAAAGGATATATTGATAATTTTAAAAACAATCCATTTAAAAAATATGCTACTCTTAGGTCAGACTGAGTTAATAAACATGATATATTTATTTAAGCTCATAATTATTTTTATTAATAAACATGTTTTAATTGTATAATATATGCAAATACTGTATTAAAGTCTAGAAGAGTCTATTACTAATAACAACAGGTTTTGCCTGTATTATATTTTGTTGTCCCAAAATCCTTCCATTCCTACTACATTCTTGAAGTTGACTCATGGCAAAATATTTTTCATTGTCAATGACAGCAAGGTAAAATTGACAGAGGGAGAGTAAAAAAATTATTTTAGAAAACAATATCCTAAAAACATTTTATCATTTTTACCCAAACAAGTTGTTTGTGTTGTTGTATGTAAAAACCCTCTGCTTTTGTTTCTAATTAGTTTCTTTTTTTTTCTGAAGGAGAGAGTCATATATCTTCCCAAACAATTTATGAAATATTAATTCCAAGAATATCTTTTCTATGATAACATGACAAAACCAAAACCAAAATCCAAACCAAAACAAAAGCAAACAACAAACAAATAAGCAAACAAAACCAACCAACCAAACAACCAATAACTTTGTGTGCTGGAGAGAAATAATGAGCAATTTTGTTAGCTTACAGTTCCATGTTATAGGCCATCATTGTGGAAAATCCAATGCAGGAACTGTAAAGAGCTGGTCAGATCACCTATAGCTCCAGCTAAAAGAAGAGAAAAATGAATGCATATATGATTTTCTTTTTTGATGGATTTCTCACTCTTACACAGATCAAAGACCCAGCCTAGAGAATAGTGCTACCCACAATAGGCTGGGTCATCACTTAATTATTTTAGTTAAAATAGTCTCCAGAAAAAAATATCTAAAAGCCAACCAATGTAGATAATTCTTCACTGAGATCTTGCTAGGTGACTCTTTGCTAATTAAAGCTGTCAATGAAAGCTCCACATTCCAGTTGTAAAAACTAGGACAAACACAATAACTTATCAGATTCTTAGATATATTGTGATGTGAACTTCAGATGAGATTAGATTTCTCTGAGTCATTGTAATTTCTATAGGTCACTCTAAAGGTGTGTGTATGTGTATATGTGTGTGTTTATACCTTCTATTGTTCATGTGGCTGTATATTAGTTTAAATATTTTGGACTATAATATTTTTACTTTAATAGTTTGTTATTCTCTTTTATTTTTTCTCCTAAAGCTTGATTACCCCCGTTTATACCTTATATATCAAATTTTTTTAAAATACTAATGTGATTTCTGTTCTTATGCTAAGGTTTTCTGGAATTCAATCTCCCATTTTTTTCTTTAGCATTTAACTTTATTTTTTTCAAAGTGCAGTTTGGATAATATAACTAAATCTTCTGGTTACAAAGCACCTGGGTTCATGTTCCTCCTACCCTCCCTTCATAGTTGTACTCTTCTCTTCAGTGTTTATATACACCTATACACACACACACGCACACGCACATGCACATGCACATACCACACATCACATACATATACGCTTAACTTTCTGTGGCCAGTTGTTTTCATTATCTAAAGTCAATTGTCAAAAAACCCTAGATCATCTCGTTTTTCTCTCATACCTGCCTTCTGCTATGCAATGAACTTTTCTGAGACACTGAAGCAGACAGGACTATATTTAAAACGATTTGAGATTCCACATCATAAGAGGGATCTTATGGACCACAACAAATGGGCATAGGGACGCTACTACTGGGCAGATGTGTGTATATATGCATATGTATATTATATGAATGTATAAGGTAAGGTGGAAATGATGTTAATATAGTACCTATGACCGAAACCGCAAAGAATAAAGTAAAATAAATTCAAAAAGGACACATTGACAATTAGAAATGTCAATATTCCTTAAGATTTGCCTGATCTTATTGTATCTTAAAATGTCAAGTTTGGTTGATATTCTTGAGAAGTCCGCTCTTTTCTGTAGGAAGGCAGGGGTTTTGGGTTGAAGTACATCTGTTGAAGGAAGATATGGGACTGGGAGAAGTAAAGGGAGAGAAGCTGCAGTGGAGATATGTTGTGTGAGAGAAAAGTAAATTTAAAAAATAATACATTAATTAAAAAGCAGTGATCTTTATTAGAAAAAAAAACCCTTAAACCTTAGATGAAACAGTGAATCTATTCATTTCAAGAGTTACTATGTAGGGAGAGTTTGAAGATTTAATCAGAGAAACTACAGCCCATTTGTGGTAGCTTGAATAGGAAGGCCTCCATAACCTGATGTATTTGAAGGTTTGGTTCATAGGAGACGCACTATTAGTAGGTGTGGCCTGATTGTAGTGGGTGTGGCTTTGTTGGTGAAAGTACATCACTACAGAGTTGGCTTTGAAGTCTCAGAAGCTCAAAACCAGGCATCATAGCTCACAGTTTCTTTTCATGCTGCCTGACAATCTGTATGTAGAACTCTCAGCTACTTCTCCAGCATCACGTGGTTGCATGCTTCCTGCCGTGAGGAAAATGGACTAAACCTCTGAACTGTGAGCCAGTTCCAATTAAATGTGTTTCTTGGTGAGAATTGCCATGGTCTCAGTGTCTCTTGACAGCAACAGAAACCCTGAGATTTAAAATTTCAAACTCAGTAAACTCAATGTTAACTGGCAATGTATTTTCACTATTATAAAGAATATTCCATTTAATTTTAAAGTTATCTTTTTAATTGGATTTATAATTAATGAGTATACTCTGTAAATTAATGAGATTCACAGATTTTTTGCAGAATGAGGTCAAATACTACAGTACGCATGCATACATATGTATGCAAATGTGTCTATATAGTTATGCCTATATATATATAAAACAGAGAAAATTCTCATTGTGCATAATAATTGTCATTTGTCATAAAAATTTCCCAAAGAGGTTACAGGTGACATAAAGCTGCAGAAAGCTTATTATCTAGTGTTTCCTTATTCAGCTATGTTCTCCCTTTTGCCCATGGATGGATTTTTAAACTTACTCATTTCTTTAATTCCTTGTCATTGTCATTGAAAGATGATACTTTCTACTGAAATTTCCATGTCCCTTTGGCACCCATGTTACAAGCAGCCGACAGGAGCAGCACTGACGCAGTGAGCCATGGGAAGGACTCATTCTCCCGTTGTTCCTCTTATTTTACAATTTCAAAACACAAATCTCCTGTCTTTTCATTATTTTTATTAACTAAGTTGGTCATCTAATGTTAATATTAAGGAAACATTTTTTGTATCATTTGTCTCTATTTTTATGTTTGCTATTTGTACATTATTTTTTTATCTTTGAATGCTTTTATACATTTTTGATATAAAGTCTAACTTTGGTAAATTAAAATTCAGGTTGTTATAATATATAAACAAAATTACAACCCAGATTATAACCCAAGATTTTTAGTTTTTTACTTTAATCATTATAAGGCTTCTCCTACAAGTTTTGTACTGTTTAGTGTTTAATACAGTGTCACATGCCATGGAAATTGCTCCTGAAGGTAGCAGTTTGGTTTAAAAGAAGTGTCATGTTCCTGTGAAATTCTCTGGCTAGAATTCAGGGCTTTAGGGTATGTGTTAAGCACAAATATTGTATCTAGTAATCTAATACGTTCTCCTTGTGTGTGCAGAAGCATGGCATGTATGCAACTCATCCCACCCCTGGGAAAATGTATCAGTTTTTTTATAACTAGGTTTCTTAGAGTTCCCATTGCTATGACAAGACACCATGACTATGGTAACTCTTTTAAAGGCAAACATTTAATTGGAGCTACCTTACAGGTTTAGAGGTTCAGTCTATTCTTATTAAGGCCAGGGGGCATGGTAGCATATAGGCAGGCATGGTAGTGGAGGAGTTGGGCTCTGCATCTTTATCTGACTGCAGTCAGGAGAAAATCACTCTTCAGCACTGAGGGGAGCTTGAAAGCACACCCTTAAAGTGATACTTCCTCCATCAAGGCCACATCTACTCCAGCAAGGCCACACTTTCTAATAGTGCCAAGCATATTCAAACTACTACACCAGGTGTGAAAATCTGATATTCCATCATGCCATGCCGTGAAATGTCCACTTTCTCATTACATATAATTCTAAAGAAAAAAATTGTACTTCTCTTCTACTTTAAATGTTGCATGAACTAAATACACTTTTCTGCCATCAGTTGGTGGAAACAATTCATTCCATTCTTTTATCATTAGAATCCAAGGACGCTATGGGCTCTGCTTAAATAAAGACCAGTTTTTACTTAGTTTCATCTAGAAAGCATTCCTATACACTATAGGAAGACCTATACACATAAGCTCCTGTGTGCTGATGGGGATGGCCTTTTTTAGTAAGCCTGGTAAGCTTAGTTGCAGTCATAGATCAATAGGTTGCATGATGGTGATGCCTCTAGGGTGTATGAAAGAATGGCGCTCTTTATGATTGTCTTCCAGCCTAAACTATGTTCATAAGGACAGTTATCAAAGTGACTGTGAGCCTGCAGTTGACAGTTGTATAAGAAATAGGTATAAACTCCTTCTTTTTCCCATTTATTGAAAATAGATCTTTACTCATCTACCCTGATTATGGTTTCCCACCCCTCTACTCCTCCTACTTTATCTGCACTTCCCCTCAGTCTTAGTTAAGGTTTTACTACTGTGAACAGATACCAAGACCAAGGCAAGTCTTGTAAGAGACAACAAGTATTCGGGGCTGGCTTACAGGTTCAGAGGTTCAGTCCATTATGATCAAGGTGGGAGCATGACAGCATCTAGGCAGGAATGGTGCAAGCAGAGCTGAGAGTTCTACATCTTCATCTGAAGGTTGCTAGTGGAAGTCTGACTTCCAGGCAGTTACGAGAAATTTATAACCCACACTCACAGTGGCACACCTTCTAATCCTACCACAACTGGGCAAAGCATATACAAACCACCACATCCTAGCTTCAAAATCAACTCTCTTTCTGTCTCTCATTAAGAAAATATAAAAACAGCTAGGGAAGGGGATTGAAGAGCAGACAAGAGTCAGAGACATCCCACCCTCCAATTGTTAGGGCACCCACATGAAGGCCAAGCTGCACAACTGGATATATGTATAGAGGACCTACGTCCTTCCCCTGCATGCTCTTTGGTTGGTGGTGGACTCTCTGTGAGTCTTCGTGGCTCAGTATAGTTGACTCTGTAGGTCTCTTGTTGTGTTCTTGACCCCTCTGGCTTTTTCAATCCTATCCTCAACTCTTCCAAACATGAGCTCCACCTGATTTTTGGCTGTAGCTCTCTGCATCTGTGTCCATATGATTCAGATTAAACCCATCTGGAGACAGTTAAATTAGGCTCCTATATGCAAGAATAGGAAAATATCATTAATAGTGTCAGAGGTTGGCTCTCTCCCACAGGATGGGTTCAAGCTGGGCCAGTCATTGGTTGGGAGTTCCCTCAATCTCTGCTTCATCTTTATGTATCCCTTCACATCTTGTAGGCAAGGAAAATTTGGGGTTGAAAGTTTTGTGTGTGGGTTGATGTCCCCTCTTCCTCCACTGGAAGTCCTGCTTGGCTTACAGTCTTAGTCATGCTAAGACTTGATGTCCCAGGGTGAGAAGATATCTAAGGGGTCTTCCACTTCTCTGAGGAAAAGAATAGAGAGTAATGGGAGGGGGGGAATTTGTAAAGCTAGGACTGGGAGAAGAGGGTGTTGAGTGTGACCAGATGTAAAGTCAATAAATAAAATAATTAATGAAAATAGAAAAGAAAAACAAGTTTCTAAGTGATAAAAACAAAACATAACAAAATAAAATTTAATAAACTAAAAGGAAATCCATCATATTGAAGTTGGATAAGGCAAACCAATAGAAAGAAAAAGAGCCCCAAGAGAAGGCACAAGAATCAGAGCCTCACTTGTGCACACACTCAGCAGTCCCATAGAAAGCCTACCTGAAAACTTTAGTATATATGCAGAGGACCTGGTACAGACCTGTGCAGGCCCTGTGCTTGTTGCTTCCATCTTTGTGAGTTCTTATGAACTTTGCTCAGTTGATTCAGAAAAACTTGTTCTTCTGGTATCCTCTATCCCTTCTGGTTCTTACAGTCTTTCTGTCTCCTCTTTCCAGGAATTCCTTGAGCTCTGATGAAGAAAGGGTTTAAAACTCTTAGTTATTGAGCTGTCTTATGTTCTCAGAGAATATGCAGAAGTGTAGGCTTAAGTGGGAGTTTTAAGTAATGGATTAGAAAAGATCTGTTTTGGAGTGAGTTGTTGTCAGGCCAATGGTTCCACGTTCCTGTAAGGGTCATTTTCCTACAAACTCTTAGTGAGGACACACTTCTAGGATCTCAGTAGATCTTTAGTCAGAAAATACCCGGGAGTAATGCTTGGTTACAACATAAGAAGGCAAAGCTCCCCACCCCACCATCACCATTTTCTGAAGTTAGATTCTGAGGTTAGATTTGGTGGCTGAGCCTGGAGGTGCTGTTGGGTTTGAACTGGACCAACGTCCTTGAGCTTGTCAGGAGAAAGATCCTATGACTGTTCTAGCAAACCAGATGCTCACCTTGTAGCAAGATGTCATGAAGAGCTGAGGTTTAGTCCTGTGTTGCTGAGTGTTCATTGACCAGAGAAATGTCATAAGAGTCCTCGCACATCAGGGGCCCAGTTGTCTCCATAGGATAGAAATTCAGTTGAGAATCATGCATTCATTTACCCAAAGGCTCATGAATCAAGATCATGAGAAAAAGACTTGTTTTAATCTTCAGTGTTCCAGGACACCCTTCTCAAAATTCTTCTAGTCCCAGATAGCTCAAACCTACCCAAACCCAGAAAGGGGGCAGTCAGCAACCTGCAACAAGAGGAAGAAAATAGTGAGAAGAGAAGAGACAGTGTCTAGTCAAGGGTAGGGGCACTTAAACCTTCCAAATATGCATGGTTTTAATATCTTAGATGTAGATATGCTAATTCTAATACTTTAATGGTGTTTCCAGATTGATGTGCTGATATTTGAATTGATTTCCTAAGAATGTGGGAGAAAAAAGCCTCAAGACCTAAACTTTCCTGAAAGCCCCAGGAAGACTATTTCTTTTTCTTTTCCATTAGGAGAGGAAAAGAAGGAAGGGATTTATTCTGATCTCAGTTCCTACTTATTCATTATTGTAGGAATGTTGCTTAAATAGACCGCTGGCACCTAGTCATGCCTACTGATAACTGATTCATTTTTCATGCAAGGTACTATTTTACAGTGCCACAGATGAACAGATGAACAGAGTCTAATAAGGTTTAGTTTTCATTGGACACATTTTGGCTTCCATCATTTCCACTATTAAAAATGTTAAATCATGCGTGTATAATGCTTCAGGTGTGTATATCCTACTTCACAGTATGAGGCTTCAATTTTATGCTGAATGGAGTGGTTTCTTAGAAGAATTTAGACACTGCCTCTGTACTCTGGAGTTTGTTATAGTAGATTTCACATCACACGGTCACTTCAACTGCTTAGAAGAACATTGCATTTTATTTTTTATTTACTTTTAAAAAGCATTTATTTATTCCTTTATTTATGTGTATATGTGTCTGGGTGTGTGTATATCACCGTAGGTATAGGCAGATGGTGGGAGGGGGTGGGAACAGTGGTTCTTCTGGAAGTAGAGTTATAGGTGATATTGAGCTACCATGTGAGTGTTGATAACTGAGCCTGGGTCCTCGGGAAGAGCATCAGTGCTCTTAACTGCTGAGCTATCTTTCCAGGTCCCCAAACTAAGCTTTGGAGACAGGCTGTCTACAAGTCACAGTGTGAACCTGACATCTAAACCAATTCAGCTAAATCACACTTCATATCAGATTTTAGTGACTTTCTCATGACTGTTTATTGTCCCCTTCGACTCCCAAGTGACTTTTTAATTAATTGTTCTTCCTTCCCCAACTTGGTTTCTGTCAAATCCCTTTCCTTCGAGTATTGTTTTATCCCTGCATGTCAGAAAGGCTGAGTTTTGCTATTATTAAATGTGGTTTCCTACAATTTAAGTGTGTTACCTTGATGATGGTGATGTCACCCAGGTAGTTGGCCTACAAGGAACCAGCACAGTTTCACTTATTTCATTTTAATAGGTCCCATGACTTTAGGGCTATAAACTAAAATACCATTTCAGTATCCGCCAGCAATCTCAAACTTAATTATTCCACTCCAGGAAGCCGTCTGATGGTCGTGCAGAGACTTGCTTTTGAACTAAAATGTAATACTTTACTGCGTGACAAAATTACCTTTGTTTCATGTTCTTTTTAAAAAATAATTTATAAACACCAAGGCAAATTACTTTTTAGCACAACATAATAGGTGATTACAACAAATTTGATTTTGAGATTTAAATTGGATATTTGTTAGGCTTCCTTTTTTATTTTTTCCTATGTAATCATGACAACTTCTTAACCACCCTTCCAAGTACTGGGTGTTGTGGGTAATGTGGTATAACCAGGATAGCTGACTCAAATATTTTCCCCTACTGAGTTTTGATGTTATTTATTAGGTTTTATATTTTAGATGAAACATCTTAAGAGACCATGTCTACCAAAGTCCTTTTTACATTTTTGAGAAAATTTTGTTTTCTAAGATGAATTTTGGAGAGAGAGAGAGAGAGAGAGAGAGAGAGAGAGAGGGAGGATGAGAAAGAGTCAGAAAGAGGATAAGAGAGTCCAGATAAACCTTTAAGCGTGATTGTTATATCTGAAAATTATGACCATTTAGTGAGTAATCAGAAGTTTACCTTTGAGGTCTCAGAATACTTCCACAGTTATAATATAGAATCCTGTCACTAGTCACAAAGAAGTTTGGAGTGAGAGTCTAGAGATCTTACAAAAGAGATACTTGGATATTATTCAATACTTTGGTCCATGGGAGCTAATAGGGAATGATTTGCTCTAGGGTTACAGTCTTTGAAGATGAGGAATCATCCATCACATGCCTTGCTTCCTATAATACATTCTTTTTTTTTTTTCCCCAGTGTCCTGGTGTTTAAAAAAATGATGAAATGACACGAAATGAGTGGGAGGGGCTGCCATTTATATGCATTTATGTGCACAGAAAGGTTTAATTTTGTTATCTTCAGCTATATGCTTTCATTTGTGTAAGAAATTAAATGCATCAATATTAATAAAATCTAGCCAATAGAGGAAGCAGTGAAATATAATAACTAAGAAACAGGACCACCATTATGCACGAACTTTATGGACATTTGAGTCCCATTGTGGAAGGGATGTTTACTTGTCTGAACCAAAGATTCACACAAAAAGAATTACATTTTCTTTATCTTGAACTTCCAATCCTACTTCATCTAACAGCCATGGAATTGAGAAAGGAAAAATAAATATAGGAACAGACAATATTTGGAGAAAGCACCAGAGTGAAGTTGAATTCTGCCTGTTTATTTTAGGTTAGGGAGAAAGCAGAGCAAAGGAGATTGACTTCACACACACATGAACCACAAACACCCTTTTGTACCTAAAACTCATTTTAGCTTTTCCTCCTTGAACAAACCGAACAATATTTAGTGAAGCTCTGGACTTGTCCTGGGGACCACTTTTAAATTACAGTATGGCCTGGGAGGATTGGTGTGCATCCCCAAGACTGACAAGTGGCTGCATAACAGGCATGTAGTGGTTGTGCAGAATCTTTTGATTCTAAATGAAAGGATCTGTGCAAAATTAGTTTGTACATTACCACAAACGTGTTGGAACACATAGGGATTTTTGTTGGTTGGTTGTTTTTTTAATAGAACTTACTTGTTTCACTAAAAAGTAATCAGAAATAATATTAATATATAGAAATGATTTTTTAAAATGCTGGTTTAAATATTCTCCCAGAGATCTGGTACCCAAGAGGCTATGATTAAAGGTTAATACACCAAATTACAGAGCCCATGGATTGTTACCACATAAGAAAAGAAGATTGTCTCTTAATCAAAAGGAACCGCTATATTATATATTAAAGGAGACCTGAAAGAATTGTCAAAAGGTTTAAAAATTAATGTAACCTTCAGCGAAAGTTTTTATTTGGATCGTGACAGATTTTATTTTCTTGCAGTCTTCCTGAGATGTTTACTGCTGGCAACTTTACAGGGACACAATTCACTGAGGAGCTAATCTCGTCTATGAAGGATTACCTAGCTGATGTTCATCGAGGGAGAGAAGCTCACTCTGCACACAATCATTTTTTGGGCTGGGGTCTGAATGAAAAAGAGAAAGATAGCCAGACATTGGCATTCATCTCTCTGCTCCTTTGTGGGGAAAATTTAAAAAAGGCCGCCATGGCGGCGCAAGCCGTGGCATGTCCCACATCAGGGAAGAGGATCCTATGGTTCCAGCGGCCTAAGGGCCTTGGCGGCGGCGGGCCCCAGTAACATGAAGAAGTCCTTGGTTCTAAAAAGATTTATTGTCATAACCGATAATAGATGGATCTAGGCGTACCCCCTCAAAACTCAGGGCAGTCCAGAGTTATATAGGGAGGGAGAAGGGGGAGGATTAGGGGAGGATCTGGGGGAGGAATGTTTAATTTGCTCTGCCCTCTGGCCTTCATTAGTATGTAAATCTCTAGGGCCTGAGGCCTAAAGGCTGGCCTATGTGACTCTATGGAAATGTGACTGTTTTCAGGATCCTAGATGATGGGAGGTACCGAACTCCTGCCGGTTCTCACGCAGAATTCCACGGAGAATCCCGGGGTTCTAAGTACCTGCTCAACCATGACCCAGGATACCCTTATACAGTCCCACACTCCTTAAGTAGACATGAGCTCAGTAACTGCTTTCAACTCGTAACCACCAATACTTTGCTAACATGATTGACTGTAACCTCAAACTGGGGCTCAAATAAACTCTGCCCTTCCCTTAGTGTCTATTGTTAGGCATTCTGTTGCAACATTGAAAAACATAAAGGTAATGCCTTCCATCCTCAACCCAGCAAAAAGATGACATATTGTTTTTTAAAAAGTATCTTTCTGAATCTATGAGGATGACTCTCACTAAGATTCCTAGCAATGGGGGATACAGAACCTGAAACAGCCACCTCCTGTAAACCATTCAAGACTTCCAATGGAGGAATGGAGACACCAACCTAGCCACAAAATCTTCAATCCATAATTTTTCCTACCTACAAGAACTGCAGGGATAAAGATGGAACAGGATGGACAAATACATAACTGGCCCAACTTGAAACCCATCCTATGAGAGAAAGCTCATTCCCGACACTATTAATAATATTCTGCTATACTTGCATATTGGAACCTAGCATAACTGCTATTTGAGAGGCTTTACCCAGAAACTGATGGAAACAGATGCAGAGACCCATAGCCAAAAATTAGACATAGCTTGGGAAAGCCTGTGGAAGACAGAAGGGGAAGTATTGAAGGAGTGAGTGGGGGAGGGAGGAGAACACTAGATGAAAACCTACAGAATTAACTAACCTGGGCCCATAAAGACTCACAGAGACTGAACTACCAACCATGTATGGGATTAACCAAAGTCCTCTGCACAGCTTGGTCTTCATGTGGAACTTCTAGCAGCAGGAATAAGGGCTGTCTCTGACTCTGTTGCCTGCCTTTGGATCCCTTTCCCATAACTGGACTGTTGTTCCCTAACAGGATATGTTCCTGGTCCTACTGCTATCTGATGTTCCAAGGCAGGTTCATATCCATGGAAGGCCTTGTCTTCTCTGAGGAGAAAAGGAGTGAGGATGGAGGGAAGGGAAGAAAAGCTGTGATCCAGATGTAAAGTAAATAAATTGATTAATTAGAATATGTAACTTTTTTGTTATAAAGCTTGGTTTGCAAAATAAACCGTAACTGATGATGCTTATCATTATATAATTAGATTTGTTTCACTGAACGTATATAATAAAGAATACTTTTATGTAATATGCACACACACTTTTTGGTACTGAATATTTTAAATGGTGAGAAGTTCTTTTTAAGAAATAAAGTAGAAAAGTATAAACTGGGATTGCTCCCAGGACTGTGGGAGAGATGAGATTTAGTTTGGATGTGAGGTTTAGCCTTCATTAGCTTATCTCAGGCAATCTCGAACATTTCATAAAAATCATGATATTTAGTCATTCAACTCAGAAACAAAGGTTATCAAACTTAGAAACAAAGAGAGAAGTACATTCGCCTTTTCTTTTCAACCCTACACTGAATAAGAGGCTGCTAAGGAAATGCTGAACAATGTGCCTTCTTTTACCTCTGTAGTTTGTTACGAGACAGTGATTGAGAAAACACAGATTTAAATGGCAGGTTATAAGAAATGAATCTGCCATGTTAAGAAGTGGATTATTGAGATAGGTTCAACATAAGTGAATAAAAATCTTGGCCCTGGAAATGCTAAGATGGAGCCTAGGTCTATAAAACCAGTCATGAACCATAGTGTATCAGGCAGGGATTCATGCTCAGGAAATACTCAAAGACAACCTTCCAAATACAGAATGTAGTTGGATTTGGTCAACTTGGTATACACAACATCACTTCAGCAGGGCTTAGAGCAATACATATGTGGATGAAACCTCAAGGAATTGAAAATTATATGGAATCTTAGGACAAGAAGCCTTGATAACAGATTTCAAAAAAGGAGGAGCAGGTCAAAATTATAATAGACCTATATAAACTATGAAAAGAACAATGAGTAAATAAAAATTCTCAAATAATCAAAAAGGCTTGGTTTTGCCTTTCTTGTGTCATTAGAATTTATTCTCATCCCGCAGCAGAGTTCATTTTAATATATCAGGCCATCTCAGACTCTCATAAAACCCCTTTATGGTTCCCCAAGTCCACAAAGCTGTAGAGGGATTTTAATCCAGCAACATGGCTACTCTGGCTGGTCTACAGACATGCTCTTAACATATACCTTTAATTCCTCTGGCTGCCTGAAGTGGAAAATTCTGGTTGTATCATGTGATACAGACTCATGTGATATTTTGCTGGCACAAGATTCATGAGAAGACACATGATGTTTGGAGAGAGCATAAGCAGGACTCAGTGGACAGTGATGGGTCTGAAGCCTTCTCCTCCTGACCACTGCAGATTTGGTGGAGGCCTGGCAGTTTCTGATGGATCATGCTACCATCGCTGATTTGTATTCGGTGACTCTTTTGAACTGTTGGTCTCCTGATACTAGTGAACTGGACTGCTGGTATTCTGACAAACTGAGATTGAATTTACTCCAAAGAACTACTTCTAAACAGGCCCACATCCCCTTGTCCTATTTACCATCTTTTTTCCCTACCTTTGCATGGTAAGCTAGAAGGCATATCAAAGCTTTTGAGAACTCTTATAAAAACAAGTTTTGAAAAATCTAAACCTACGCACACCCTTAGTACATACCTTTAAGCTCAAATAATAAAATAATAACAATATGTAAGTTGGTAGAAGGAACCACTCATATTTGAAATTGACGTCTAATTTAGTGGCAGACACAGTATGGAATCAGAGAAAGATTTGACAGAATAGGATATACTCACCTCTCATGAGAAGAGAGGAGAAAGGAAAGCTAGTTGTGGGACAGTACAGAGAGAGAGAGAGAGAGAGGAGGTAGTTTTACACAGAAAGTTATATAGAGACAGGTTGCAGAGAGAACAAGCTGGACAAGAGTGAAGACTCAATGAGCCAGAGAAAGAAAAGGAGCCAGAAAATCAGAATGGATTGCCAGAGTTAGTATGAGGCCAAGCAGAGCAATTCAGTCAAAGGCCAAGAGAGGGAAGCAAGATTGAATCGGTTACCTTGGAGAGGATTTTGAGCCAGACAGCAGAGTTGAACCAACCATTAGGAACTCATCAACAATGAGAAAAGGGAAGCTTATCCAGCAGTAAGTCTCAGAGGTTGAAAACATTCTAGGCTTAGATTAGATTATAAGAAGCTTCCAGGAGCAGACCTAGGTTAGCAGATGGAGGCAGTAATCACATCAGGAGAATAAAAAATATTTTTACACAATGCTAAAATGAAAGTCCTTAGTAAACCCAATGACCCGATGTTCTTGGCATTTTTACCATCTTTTGTGCTATCCTTTATTACTTGGTGCTAAGTCAGACACTGAGTATGCAATGCAGTGGGTATTCAAAATAGCTTTGCTGCTGAAGACTTCTTACTCACTGCTGGTATTATATTCTTCAGGAAGATGTTTGCATAGCTTGTCCCTCAATGTATTCTCAATTGCTACCGTTTCAGAGGAGACAACTATTATTGCCTCAAATTTCTAACTAATTTTGTTGTGACTCGTATCCATGTCATTACTAATTAGCTTGGTATAATTTTTCATTTCTCCGTGGTTAATTCCTCACCTGGTCTGAGCATTTTCTTTTATTTATTTAAGACAAGGTTTGACTGTGGATTCCAGGCATGCTTCCTACTCACTATGAAGCCAGGCTGGCTTTAAATGACAAACCGCAGAGCTTTAGTTACCCATGAACATAATGAGTTGTGTCATCAGTGCCAGGTAATCCTAGTAACCATCACAACCATAGCACTGTAGGGTACCAGTTGCCTCCTTGACATCCAGTTGCATACTCTTCACTCCCAAAAATTTAGTCCACCTTCTTTCTCATCAGTTTCTGATATTCATTCCATTCCTTTGGTTTTTACAGGCTATTATCAGCAAACATCCCTTTACTCAGAATGTCTTTGCTCAACTTGTCTTACATCAGCCAAAATTATATTGCATGTTATGCTTATGGTTGATATGGTTACTGATTCTCTCCTAAACGAAACCCCTTCCTTCCTTCCTTCCTTCCTTCCTTCCTTCCTTCCTTCCTTCCTTCCTTCCTTCCTTCCTTCATCCCTCCCTTCCTTTCTTCCTTTCTTTCTTTCTCTTGTTCTTTATTTTCTTTTGTTATGATGCCTTCATATGTGAGATACACGTCTTTTCTCTATTCCATCCCCAATTCCCTGTACATACATGTTCCCCAGTCTCTTAGAAGCTATTGCTAGGCTCTGTCTTCCGCTATGGAAAAACGGGGAGTAGAGATTACTTATGAGTTTAGTCACAAAATGTCAACCTTAATATTTCCCCATTTATATTACAGCCCTGTAAAGGCCACTATCATCTCTTTCTTAAACAATTTTTAGCCTGCAGCTCAGCTTGACCCACCATCATCCACATTCCCAAAGTCACAGTGACCTTTGTAATAATTAACCAAAAATTATGGGAGACTCTTCGCTGGACCTCAAAAGATGATATTAAATTTCAAAAAAAAATCATTCATAGTAAAATTTCTTGCCACTAAATTGGGACTAAGCTGTTTATCTGACCTTCTGAGAATCTAGGATGAAGGATATGAAGCTAAATATCCTTCACAGCCAGTTTAATTGACATGGCAATGACTATACTACCATCAGTGTTTACATACACTAAGAATTAATTTGAAAATTTTGGTATAAATTAAAAACATATAAATTATTCATATTTTCATATTATTATATATCCCTATTTCACTTTCATATGGAAAGTATTTTGAGATGATTGATCCTCTTTGTTTTGGTTTCTGGTTTTGTCATGACTTCTGCTAATAAAACTAAGCATTTTCAGCTGATTGAACATTCTATTTTACAGAACTATCCACTCCATGATTTGACAAGCAAAATAATGCTACTTACCATTTTTAGCTATTTAAACTATTAAATCATTGTATTTTTATGAGTTTGCCAAGCCCTAAGGGTACTAGTTCACCTAGAGGTATCATCTCCATGAATACCCTTGTTTAAAAGCCTCTATTTCCTTACTTTTATTTATTATTGATCTTGTATTTGCTTATTGTTTCTGTTCTATCAACCTATGTTTCTTAAATTTTCAAAAACATACAAATGTGTCTCTTGGCCTGAATTGTCTTTACCTCTTCTCTCTTGCTCAGTTCATTTTTGATTTATATGTTGGCTTGTGTGACTCTGCCTTTAAAAAGTTTTCTTTGAACTACTTTACACTAGTCACCATTTCATTGTTGAGTCACAGTTTGTTTCTGGCATTTGAAAAAGGCATCATTTGCTGTTCTAGTGAATGACTGCTGTGCATCAGTCTAAGTATCACATGTTTTGTCTTCTCCACCAAACAGAACATCAAAAAAATTTCCTCTTGCAAAAGAAAATATTTATTTGGGGCTGGCTTACAACCCTAGAGGTTTAGTCCACTATTGGCATGGAGGAGATATGATGCTCCAATAGCAGACCTGTTGCTAGAGGAGCTGAAAATTCTATATCTAGATTGGCAGGCAGCAGGAAGAGAAAGAGACTGTGGTCCTGGTATAGGGACTTGAAGTATCAAAATCCACTGCCAGTGACACACGTCCTCCAACAGGGCCATACTTACTCCAAAACTGCCGTATCTTCTACCAGTGCTCTCCTTGTTGCCCTAGCATTTAACCTATGGAGGCCCTTTTTAGTCAAACCATCACACAAGAAATCTATTTTAGGGGTTATAGATATGACTCAGCAGTTAATAGCATTTATTGCTGTTGAAGAGATCTGGTTTGGGGTCCTGGCAACTACACTGTGGCACCTGTAAATCTGTTCAGTGTACTATGTTTCTGGCCACTGCATGAAATCCAAACATGCAGGAGAACACACACACACACACACACACACACACACACACACACTAAAAATATAAATTTTTTAAGGTTCTAAGAACACATGCTATAGCCTTCATCGAAATTCCATTAATCAGATATGAAGCATATAGAATTGGAAGGCTCAGAGAGAAAGAAATCAACTCTAACAATACTGATCTTTTTAATAACTGTTTTGTATACCTAGGCTGGCAGGCAACGTGTTAAGGAACTCTAAGTGAAGTAGCATCAATGCAGTCATTCCTATATCCTTTCAAGGTGTAAACAAAACAATAAGCAGACGCTTATTAAAAAGACTTTGAAAACGCAGATAAAAAGCATCACATAATGGGCAAACTATCTTATCCAAATATTGCAGGCAAGGATATAGGTTGTAAATGGAATTATCAATCTGTACCAGAGCTTGGAAATCAACAAGGTATCAATATTCATAAAAATTTAAATGTTCAATCATTCTTCAAGTTCAAAAATTATAAAACAACCTCAAGTTAGAAGACAGAGTTAAGAAATTTTGGGATGGAAACTATAATTTTGTACTGTGAAACATTAATTCTTCAAATCACATTTTACTATATATACCATAGACAATTTTTAAAATGGCAACTCTATAGCTAACTTTGACTTTTTTAAAGAATTAATTTACCTTAAATTGATAAAATACTATTTGTTGCTCTTAAAAAAATTATAATCAACATCAACCAAATGGTTATTTCTCATTTCAAGCTACATTAGAAAAGTTAATAGTGCCAAAGTGCCTTTGACATTCATGTTTCTGTTAGAGACCATATCTATATAACAGGTAAGAAAAACATTGCAACTACTGGCACAACTGTTATGGGGCTGACCAACCACTCTGTTATTGGCCTTAAGTTTTGCTTCACAATAGTGAATTCGTATCTAGTGCTGGAAACATGGTTTTAAAAAACGGCTAAGAAGGATTTGCTTCTGGGATGAACTTGTTACTCTTGCTTAATAAAATTGTCATGCTGTACACTGTTTTCTAAATATTTATGTTTTTATCAGCAGAAATATGCTACTCCAAGATTTATTCATAGTCTCCTCATTTTACAAATAAGTGTGAATGAAGAAATATCGGACTGCTTAAAATGGTGAAAATAAGTGGCTGTTAAAGTTAGGGAAAGACTGAAGGAGCTGAAAATGTTTGCAACCCCATAGGAGGAACAACAATATCAACCAATCAGACCCACCAGAGCTCCCAGGAGCTATGAGTACACAGGGAGTTTCCATGACTCCAGCTGGATATGTAGCAGAGGAATTCCTTATCTGGCATCAATGGGAAAAGAGCTCCTTGGTCTTTGTGGAGGTTTGATGACCGAGGATAGGGGAACACTAGGTGGCTGAGGCAGGAATGGGTGGGTGGGTGGGTGGGGGAGTACCCTTATAGAGGCAGGGGGGAGGGAGGAAGGAATGGAGGCTTGTGAAGGGGAAACTGAGAAGGAGGATAACATTTGAAATGTAAATGAATACAATCACCAATAAAAACAAAAGAAAAAAGAAAATGTAAATGACGTCTAGATCTCCTCCTCCTTTAAGACTCAGAGAATATTATGGAAGAAGAAACACAAATAATGAAGAAGACAGGGAGAAGGGTCACCAATCACTATCTTCTAGACATGGCAAAACATTGTAGTCATGATGATGTATCAGCTATTATTGTTTGTAATGTCTCCACAAGAATGAAACTATAAAGAGTTCATCATGATTTGGGGCAGGGGTTTATATGGTCCTACCCATTCCTGCAGATGAATCCTAGGGGACTGGCAATCTTTGTCTTTAATTGTGTACCCATTGAGGAACCACTAGACTCACATGAGTAGTTCCAAAGCTGTGGTTGCACTAATGCTCCTGGTTAACCTCTGAGCATTTCAAGAGAACAAAACAAATCAACTATCACCTACAAAATCACGAATGTGGGTAGGAGAGTTACAGAGTTGAAAGAAAGGTTAGAGAAGGTGGTGGTGTACTAATCAGTATAATAATCAGAGATCTATGACATGGTCAAGGGCAAAGTCAGTAGAACTATGTATAACAGAACCGTAGTTTCAATATCTGTTATTTGGCATTACACCAAAGAATTTTATTTCCTCTAACATTGATATAATTCATCATATCTATACACCCAACTGGGAATGTTAGTGAAAAGGGAGAATTAAGGTTTTTAATTAAGTGGTAGTTACCATCCAAAAGTAGATAAAGTAGCGGCTGACAGTGGAGGGGACACACACTATTTACCTCTTTAGTATGAGATTATTCATGATCTTAAGAGCATTTGTGCATAATTTGATGAAAGAGGGAATATAACACCTTATTATAAAAACTAAATGTTTTGATTTGGTTATATTTCTAAGAAAAGATTTCTAAAATAGATCTCAAAGAGGAAACACTTTGGTGTGGGTGAATGACATGTGTTAGATATTCTTGCTTTTCTGGGCCTCACATCTTCAATGGTGTACACAAAGAGAGAGCCAGGTAAATAAGGTTGGATATGGTGTTATTGTGAATATATTTCCTTTTTAACTGGAACCGATTTTATTCTATTAGATAGCATGGTTCCACATTCATGTGATAATGCATTTCATTTTAACATACCAAGGATGTTAGAGTTAGAAGTCATGAGGACATTCGTCACTCGGAGATTCCTTCTCTTTTGTGTTGAGTGAGGCCTGTGACTATTCTTTCTAGAATATGACAGTTACCCTTCTCCATGAAAGAGGTCTGTCTGTCTTACTACTTTCAGGGATGGGCTTAATCTGTGAGTAGGTGAAATCTTAGTTTCTTCTCTGGGGCCTTTAGCAATTCTTGAACATGTGGGATCAGTGACCATCTTTTTTAAGAAGTAAGAAAATTGCAAGTGAATCTAAACAATTTTAGGAGAATGCAATCTGTGAAAACAGTTTTATTATTCAACACTTCTGAAATGTGAAAATGAAATAAACCAAACCAAACCCAAACCACCATGGGGCTGAATAGGTTTTAAAAGGAGGAAGGAGTATTAACTAGAAACTGGAATATTTGCAGTGGGTTGGTTACTTAATAGCAGTCAACTGGGAACTGGGTGTTAGCAAAAGATTACATGCTTTATTTCCAGAAAAACAACCTTGCAAAGACTCCTGTGACAAACTGATATTCAAAATGTAAACATTTATTGCTAAGGAACATCTGTAGAATAATTGTAGGGCTTCATTAACTTTTAATTCTCATTTCAATAAATTTTTACATGCCCTGATAGAGTGAGGAAGCAATACAATTATGCTTTCTGATGACAAAATATTTCAGTAGAGGAAATGCCAACTCTAAAGTTCAGAAAGATTATAAACAGTTACAAATCCTTAAAAGGTCTCTGTCAAGAAGTAAAAATTAACATCAATTTATTATATCAAAATCCTAATTGTAGGTAACTGTGAGCCTGTGACCTTATACTTTAATAATCTTATCAAGTGCACATTAATCTTTTTAAATAGTTTAAATACCTTTTCAAAATTTTAGTTTTCTCCCCTGTAATTTATGTTAAATATTAGATAAGATGATCAGCTCTTTAAGAAAAATACAGCAATTTCACGTTTCCAAGTTCTCAAAATACTACTAAGTTCACATATATTTTAAATATAATTTGATAATATTTGATAGCATCCTTTGGCATATAATAATTATGTAAGTCTGTATTCAGAGTTGCAGGCTACACATTCAATTTCTGGCTAGTTAATTACAGAAAGAATATAAAACCAGATATGGTTGTACATTCTTGTAACTCTAGCACCTTGGAGGCTGAGTTAGGAAGAACACTGTCAGTTTTATGTGAGTCCTAAGAGCATACAGTGAGTTGAAGGCCAGCTTGAGCTGCCTAGTGAAATCTTGTCTCAAACCATCCAAACCAAACTAAACAGCAACAACAATAGAGTTAATTAGAAGGGTATCATGTCACAGACTTGTTATGACAACTGCAGAGTACTGATTAATGAAACAGGTCAGATTCTGGGAACTAGCATAGAGATTTCCAGACATATGTACTGTCTGGTCAAATCTCTGTGACCAAACAACATTGCAGGTGAAAACTGTCATTTGGGGAAAGAAGAAAATCCTTGTCTTCATATGCCAAGTTCAACCTTTTGCATAGCAACACTCAACTGACAACACATGTCAGGTATCTATATCCTCAAATCCGGGAGTTTGGAAAGAGTGTCAGTTCCTCTTCAGCTTGTCTCTCAAGGTTTAAATGATGTATAAATTCTCTTTCTCAGTAAGATGAGGTTTGAAGTAATGGACAAATAAACAGAAATTGAAGTCTTCTATATTCAAAATTTTATAAAACACACATTTATATATATATATATAAAATGAGATAGATGCATGGTGAGATGATGTGTAATATATATGTAGTTAGTTATGGTTTTGCAGTGTTATATTCTATAAACTCACAGAACACATTGCATTATCTGACACTAAACTGTTGTTCCTAAAGAACAGAGACCATTGAGTCGCTGTGAGCATCTTGTCACACTGTCTTTACTAAATAAAATACATTAGTTGGATTTCTATGAGATTCTGCATAAAGATGTCTTAATAAATGTATATTACTGATACATTAAAAAGAAAGCTGAAACCAGAACAGGATAGACAAGCTCTCTGGAATCATTGCCTGCCAGCTCTTGAACCAAATCAGCAAGTATCCCTTTTGCCATCTTAGTCTCAGATTGTTTTGTCCTCTTTGTATGTGATTCCACTGTTGAAGATGGCATGGCGGAGACATGCTGTACAGTTAAAGAAGGTCAAAGAAAATGGGTACAGAGCTAAACAAAGAATTCTCAAGTGAGGAATACTGAATGGCCGAGAAGGACCTAAAGAACTGTTCAACATCCTTAGTCATCAGAGAAATGCAAATCAAAACAACCCTGAGGTTCGACCTCACACTAGTCAGAATTGCTAAGATCAAAAACTCAAGTGACAGCAGATGCTGGCTAGGATGTGGAGAAAGAGGAACACTCCTCCATTGTTGGTAGGATTGCAAGCTGGTACAACCACTCTAGAAATTAGTCTTTTTTCTGAGGTGGCTTCTTAGAAAATTAGACATAGTATTATCTGAGTGCCCAGCTATACCACTCCTGGGCATATACCCAGAAGATGCTCCAACATATAACAAGGACACATGCTCTACTATGTTCACAGAAGTCTTATTTATAATAGCCAGAAGCTGGAGAGAAACCAGATGTCCTTCAACAGAGGAATGGATGAAGAAAATGTGGTACATTTACACACTGGAGTACTACTCAGCTATAACAAACAATGACTTCATGAAATTCTTAGGCAAATGGATGGAAATAGAAAATACCATCCTGAGTAAGGTAACCCAATCACAAAAGAACAGACATTGTATGCACTCATTCACAGAACAC
The DNA here is from genome assembly GCF_004785775.1 of Grammomys surdaster. Lineage (NCBI taxonomy): Eukaryota > Metazoa > Chordata > Mammalia > Rodentia > Muridae > Grammomys > Grammomys surdaster. The sequence continues at coordinate 2,043,664 of NW_021604791.1, read as the reverse complement.
ATGAAGCTCAAGAAGAACAAAAACCAAAGTGTGGATGCTTTGGTCCTTCTAAGAAGGGGGAACAAAATACTCAAGGGAGAAAATAAGGCATCTGAGCAAAATGTATGGGAGGAGAAGCACTTGGTCCTGTGAAAGTTCAATGTTCCAGGGTAGGGGAAAACAAGGATAGAGAGGCAGGTTAGTGGGTGAGGAAACACTCTCATAGAAGCAGGGAGAGGGAATGAGATAAGGGGGTTGGGGGAGGGAAACCAGGAAAAGGAATGAGATAAGGGGGTTGGGGGAGGGAAACCAGGAAAGGGGATAACATTTGAAATGTATATAAAGAAAATATCTAACAACAAAGAAAAAAGAAAGACCAACACTGTCAAAGCTCTGTTCAGAAATATCTGTTGCTTGTATCCATGGACAGGAGGGAGAACGAAATAACATGGAGTTGTGAGAGCCAAATTTACATTGTAAGTTTGAATTACGATGTCTAAGAGATCCATAAAACTAAAATACCTCTAACCTCTAAGCCCCATGAGAGATACTTCCTGAGATGCTGGAGGCTACTGTTTAAGGAAGATAAGAAGCCACATGTTTCTCCTCTAAACACATTTCTTGACCCAACTGCACTGAATGTGTTTGCTTACATTAAGCAGAAGGTACATGATCAGGATGTTTCTGGCCGCTGATTTGGATGTAGGTGAGAGGTACATAGGCTGGAAATACATCAGGCTATATGCATTTCTCTGATTGGTCCTGATAGGAAATATAGGGACCTTAGGGGTTTGTCTTTTTAAGCCTTTGCAAAATGTGGCTTATGGCTATTTTCTGGGAACTCAGGAATGGATTTGGCCAGAAGCCATCATCCTGGCCAGTATTTAATTAAAGCTTGCTTCAAATTTAATAAAAAAAAAAAGGCACAAAGAATCTGCGAAGTACACACACACACACACACACACACACCAAAACATGTTTTAGATAAGTTTCACAAATGTGCAATGTTGAATAACAGCACTTAGTAGACAAAAGAGCTTAGTTAGTTAGCTATCTATTTTTCTATAATTTATGTATGTATGTATGTATGTATGTATGTATGTATGTGTCTGTCTGTCTGTCTATCTATCTATCTTCTATCTATCATCTATCTATCTATCTATCTATCTATCATCTTTCTCGATCATCTATCTATCTATCTATCTTCTATCTATCTATCTATCTATCTATCTATCTATCATCTATGATCTATCTATCATCTATTATCTATCTATCATCTATCTATCTCTATCTTCTATCTACTATCTATCTATCATCTATCTATCTATCTATCTATCTATCTATCTATCTATCTATCTATCTATGTATCTATCTATTCTGTGTTAGGGGTCATACTTAAGGTTCTGCCTAGGCTGAGAAAAAGTGCTACCACTAAACTGTATCTCCAGGTCAGTTGTTTGACTTTTGATGGACTAGACATTTTGGGTAGTACAGTATGTTTGCTAGTACATACATGAACGTGAATGACAGACACAGTGTTCCTAGGATTGGTTTGGGGTTACAAATAAACTGTAGTGATCATGTAAATAGACTAACATGAAACTGTGAATAGTGAAGGCAGAGTGCTTATGCATATATGTCTAGGTGTCTAGAAAAACAGGTACTACTGTGATTTTGCAAACTGCATTGCATAGTCATGCACACAGAAACTGGAACAATACTAAGATTTAATATACACTGTAAAACTATATTTGCTTTAACAGCACTCAGTCTCAAACTTGGCATCATTTTTCTATTATAAACATATTCTTCAATTTGATTTTTTAAGGTGACTATTAATACTTTGAAAACTCTTTATATCTCTTCATTTGTTCATATATTGTTAATTTTATTTTACTAAAAGACGTCCAATTTCTCAGTCACTATTTATCTATTCTTTACAAAAACAGAGTGCCCAAGTGCTGTGTAATATTTTTCAGTTTATAAATTCATCCAAAGGTAATTACTTAGCTAATTAATCATTTGGGTTTTGTTTTTGTTCAAGAATGAAAAAAATCTTTATTTAAAGCCTGAAATAAAACTTTGTCTTTTATTTGCACATCTGATGAGTTGGACAGACCTCATCAGTCAAATGACTTTCTTGGGCACTTCGCAGATTAAAGACATTACAACACAAATAAGCTAGCTCCTGCCCATATGTCCATCTGTGGGCTTTTCTTTCTTGCTTCTTTTATTTCTGGACACAAGCAGAACGTGAGCAGAGCCTCGTGTTTTCGGTACTTTAGTGTCTTCAGTCTTTCACAGCCTTTTCTTGGCTCACTGACTTTTGACATTTGGTTTCTGTCAACAGAGATGCTCACATGAAATATATCTTAAGACCAAATGAGGAGGAAGAACTATTTGATCCAAAAACAATGTTCCAGATGGGAAGCGTTACCGACACTAGAGTAATGCATTGGCTTTGTTGAAGCCCCTGATAGAGGTGGATCAGAAGGATAGTGCTCGTTCAGGTTCAAACCAGGGCCAAAGCCTGGGTCAAAATCATAACAGGCTTGCACATCCGCATATGGTTGGCTAAGGGAGTTGGAACCTTACTTAAACACTGTAATAGACAGGAGTGTTGGATCAGGCATCTCTGTTGTAGACTCTGCAGACACACATAAAATATATCAGAAAGATAGGCTCCATATACAAGAATATCAAGGAACCAGAGGTGTGGCAGATGTTAGAAATTGCAGAATGTTCAAACTCCTGTTACTTTCTAGAGTGGGTATACACACCTCTATCATTTTAAGGCAGAAAGGGGTTGGGATTTTGCAAGATAAAGTTAGACATGTTTGGAAAACAGCAGTGTTTTATTAAAATTAGATATGAGTACTATTTTATTAAGAAGAGTGAATTTAGATTTTGGAAGGGAGTGGAGAGAACACAGCCCAGACTCCAAGGCCCGATATGTCACATATTTATTTTTCTGAATTAAAAGCAATTTTCCTCATGTCTAAAATAAAATAAATGCCTCAAATTGTTGCCTTGGGGATGCACTACTCTGATTCTAATAGGTTGAAAACCTGAAGGTGTCTTGAGGTTAAATGATTTTTTTACCTTATGAAATGAAAAATAATGGATTATCTTATAGTTGGAGAGAAATTAGATTTGATTATATATAGTAATATAACAAAACTTTGGGGTTAAAGAGTTATCTAGGATGGCATTAGAAAAATGTTTTCAGTGGCTGTGAGCAAACCAAAGACCATCTCAACATAAGACTAAACTGAAACACAAAATTCCCTAAACAATAACCATAAAATTGTTCTCAAACTAGATTTCTAGTTTCATTAATCAAAATAAAATGTGTTTGCATGTGTGTGTGAGTATTTTTGTATGTGTATATATATATATGTGTATGTGAATTTGTGTATATGTGTGTATGCGTGTGTATTATATTTGTATGTATATGTGTGTATTATATTTGTGTGTGTTTGTGTGTGCATATGTGTATGTCTGTGTGTTGTTTCTATAAAGAAGTAATAAAAGTTTCTCTCCTCCACTGCCTCAGTGGAGCCTGTATGAAAATGTCACATCCAAAGAACTGCTACCTTTTTAAATAAAACATTAAAATCCTAAGTGAACAGTGTAAGACTATGGAAACGAGTTTTAAAAACTATTCATTGTTAGGAAATCCTACTCCTCAAGGTCAGTCTACCATGTCTGGTTAGCTCCCCCTGAGCTCAGCTAAAATGGAGGACTCCCTTTCCCAGCAGAGCTCCCCAACACACAAAGTATACCTGAGGAATGTCAAGTAATTCTTTGCAAAATTACAGGTTCAACTTCCTGAAATATCTTTCCATGAAAATGAGGTATCCCCAGGACCTTAAACCTAAGCCAATGAAACTTCCCCTTAAGATGAAGCCCTTCATTTTTTTCAAATTTTATACTCCAAATAAAGTATACAAGCGGTTTCTTTGACTATCATTTAAGAGAACTGTTTTTAAAAGAGCTGTCACATTGCAGTCTTCTGAGTCGACCTCCTAGACCTCCTACCGGTAGTGCCTGGATCCTCCTGACCCACCCGTGGGAACTTTGCTTCATCCTTTCTGGGCCTATTAAGTGCATCGGGGTCCAGACACCCAAAGCGAAGAAAAAGACCATGGAGCTCAGCTCTGCTCCAGCCTTTCCTGCATGGTGTGCAGCCGCGCCTGGACACTCCAAGGGAAGAAGCAAAAAGCATAACCAGAATTCATCATATAACTTACCTATTTAAACACAGTTTTAGTTTTTGTCTAGGGGTGAGACCCTCCAAACATTTTCTCCTTCCAAAATAACTCACTCATTGATATTTCTGATGTTCCGGTGTTGCTTAAGCAGTCATTTCTAAGAGAGACTCTTTCACAGCAGATCTTCTGGTATTCTGTCTCTAAAAAAATCTTTCCACCCGATCTTTGGCCATGTTCCTGGAGCCATTTGTATCGCTGGGTGAGGACTCCCCGTGATCCTTTGATCTCAGAACGATTCCAATTGTGGTTTTCTGGAATCATCTCCATTTGCTGTAAAGAAAGCCTTCTTTGAATGAACGCTGGTGTCTACACTTATCTGTATGTGTCGGGATAAGTTTTCAAATATAATAAAGAATTATCCCCAGCTAGTAAAGTGGTGGCAGTATATTCTTTTCTATGCTTCATAAACTCTCCCCAAAACTACAAGCAACTATTAACTATTTAGAGAAGGAGAATTAGGTTTCTTCATGATTAAGACACGATGTTTGATGTCCGATACAGACTGGCCAGCCTTGAAACCATAAAAACACAAACGACAAACACAGACTTATCAGATTATATTTATATTTTTTGTGCATGTATGCAAACATATTTGGAACAAATATAATTTTAAAAAAAAGAGTCTATCAGCTTGAGAGTGGGCGTGGAAGAGACTTAAAGGAAGAGAGTGGGAAGAGGCTAGAAGGAAGCAAAGGAGGGGAAACGTGATAGAAATCTATGTCAATTAGAATCTTTTAAAAGTAGTTTTAACATAATGTTTGTCATTTGAATCTACAGATCTGTGGACAACTTTTATGGGTCAGCTTCTATTCATTTTGTATGACCTTATTGGTATATTATTTATGAAAAGTAGATTTTAATCTAATTTTGGGTAATTCAAATCAAGAAAATATTTTAAATATTTATGATCACTAACTTATTAGTATATATGCTTATTTTTTAACCTAGCAGATAATCTACAGGAAATTTATACTTATTAAATTATGATTATTTTGTGGTGATCCATCCTCTCTCCTCTTTTTTGGCTCCTCGTTAGCATCTTAAAATCAAACAGTTTAATAAACCTCAGCTACCTAGATTTGTAGTGGAGTGCTTCATATTTAGTAAGTCAGGAAGAAAGGGGTATCTACCATTTGTGTTCTCAAGTCTGTTGTTCTATTGCATTTTAGTGTCTAGAAAACAGTGTGAAATTTAAACTGTCACAATAAACAAAACAGATACAAATCTAACTTTACAATCTTTAACTTAAAAAAAATTTTTCAGAATACACAAAATGAAAAGAAAAAATAAATTTAACAATATCTGGTAATAAAGCCTTGTCCTCTAGGAACAAGGAGGACTGATTAGGAAAAGTGAATTTGGTATATGAACTTGGAACAAATTTAATCTTCGATTATGGCAATAGCCTACGTGATTGTGGAACCTCAAGAATGTAACTCTTAAAAGTTCTTTATTGGAGGGTTAGAGAAGTGGTTCAGTGGTTATTACAGAGGATAGGGTTCAATTACCAGCACCCATGTCAGGTAGCTCACAATAGTAGCTGTCATTCAAAAGAAATTACCTTGTGTGTATACTTTGCAGTAATCATCATCTAATGACTCTTGGACTATTAAAGGGATTTTTGTCAATAACCTTGTATTTTTTGGAGAATAAAATAAAGCCAGTTCAGACATATTTGAGAGCACAGCTGATATAGCTAAGTTTATCTACTTCAAATCCTGGCTATAGCATAAAACCAGCACTACTAAATGTATCATTTCTCTTAACTGAAAAATAATAATATGTATTATATACAAGAATAATATATGTATATATGTGAGTAATATATAATATATGTATTTATATATACATATATAATATATATACACATATATTTCAGTTTTCCCATATAATACTTAGTGTATATAAATTCTTATACACTACTTCTCTTAGGTATACAGATAGATTTAATATTTGGAAACAAGAGGACACTTGTAAAAGCACAGAGGCTAGTAAGTTTCAACTGAGTCGTTAGAAATGGAATCAGAGCTCAGATTTAGAGAGAAACACACTGATGAGTCTAAGTGCATCTTTGCACATCGAGAACTGTTTGTCACCTCTGGGATGCTCATAAATTGGGACTCAACTGCATAGTTCTCGTGAACAGAGGTCCAGAGATGATTTATATTAAGATATCGAGAGTAACTTTCCATTTCGGAAACCTGGAAGGGTGCATGTTTTGGGATATTCTAATTTACCCATTATATACAATGTGAACAATCTGAATCATCAAATTACTTTAGGAATATTGTTTGTGAAGTTACTTGTATGAAATATACTTTTTTTGTCCTAGTTAATTAAGACTAGCCATTTTTTTTTTGTAAAGGAATAAAAATACACATTCAGTTGTCATTTTGATTTGCCAAGATTTGTTAGTGTGAAAAGCACCCTCAATTTCACTGTAATCAACTAAAACAATGCGTGACACTTGGGTGTCGGCATTCTGACCTTAGCCTGTGTTGTCTTATGTAAGCTCCTTTATGTATCAAGTAACCTTTTTCCCAGATTTTAAATGAAAGTATTTATGTAAATCCTCTATAAATTGCCTTTTGAGTCTGCAGTTAAGTAATTTTGAGCATCAATAGCCACTTGAATTATTGCATTACAATAAGTCGCTTTTTCTTACCCAGAGAAAGTACTTTTCTTATTATGCCTTATAAACAGTGGTCATTTAACAGTCTGCTTTCTACCCTTCGAAGGTAAAAAAACAAATCACTTGTATAAATGGTTGTAACTGAGAACGTAGTTCTTAATCAGTTTTTAAATGTTTGATGGTTTTATGTTTCAGTTGTGTTTATTTACGAGTCTCTCCTCTGCAATTGTGAATGATTAGATGAGAAGCCAAGTTATTCACCCAATGATTGCACCTAGCTGCAGGGACTCACAATAATCCTCTGTAAGTGGGGACATTTGACAGGAGTAGTTTTAAGAAGACTTGAGTAAGAGTAACACCATATACAATTCAGAGTGAAAACTGATTGAAGGAGTCAGACAAGGGACATGATCTGGAGAAGGGAAAGAAAAAGGAAGTGTTGGCTAAATGGATGGTCATGTTCTGAGACTTGGCATCCAGAGATCACACCATGTTATGCACTGATTACTGAATGCTTGCTATTCGGCTTTCTAAGGAACCCTGTCTTCACTTTCACTTACTCTCTCATCTTCAGCCTTAATATCATTTTCACGTAAGTAGAAAGATATCCTTTAGAATAAATAACACAAAAACATATTACCACTTACCTATTCAGAGTAACGTTGTCAGATTTATATCTAAAACAAAGCCCTCATAAGTGTGGGCCATTCGGGAGACTGTTTGGAAATCCCATGATACGTGGACACACCAAGATGTATAGACGTACTAGCAACTAGAAAGATTGGTAGAGAAAGGAATCCACATTAAGGAAGCGGAAGCTAATGCAGTTTTTTTTTTTTTTCAGAAATCTTCCTGTGCACCAGCTAGTCAGAGTACCTAAGAAAATTGGGTTCATTTAAAATGTAGACACTCTGGCCTTAGGTGCTGTGAATGTATTAATTCAGCCTAAGGCAGTTACTCTTTATGTATATTATTTTAGGATTATGATGCCAGATGTTTCTTGTGCAGGATGTTGTCAGTGAAATTCTTCATGTATTTACCTTGTGATTTCTATCTGGGAGACTTTGGCTGAAGCCTACATGTACAGAATACTCAATCCACATCTTCAGTTAAAATCTAATCATGGTTCCCACATTCATATATCCTATGTATCAAGCTTAGGATCATGGATGCTGAGTAGTTGTCTCAGTTGTTGTTGATTCTATCTAGTCCACAATTGTACCCTGTGAAACAAAATTAAAAATATATAATTACAGTCTGCTTGATAGGCTGTTGACTATAGTGAGTTAAAAGCATGCTGCGCTGGCTGCAGAAACATGGCCACAGTGGTCTAATTTCCTCTAATCCACTAGGTGCCTGCTTAATTACAGCCTTCCATTCACTGGCTCTCTGGCCGAATTGCAACTCGGCTTGTATATTTTTTTTCATTCGGTTTATTGTCTATTTCTATTTCATCGAGCGGCATAGAATACAAACTATGTCATTTTGTTCCTTGGCTTTCAACACTCTCCATTGAGCCATTTCTATATTTTATTGCTGGATGGAATTTAACTCTTTCCCCAGATAGAGGAAACTTGAGAGAACTAAGACATCTATGATACAGTTTAATCTTTAAAAGTTTTTTGACTACTTTGGGTGTCAGATTATAATGACAAATAACTGAATACGAAAAGAATTAATTCAGCTGACAGATTGACCAGTAGGGTGGAGGATACAGGGGGAATAAAAGAGATGTTGAGAGCAGTGTCCCCTACAATGTACTCTTCATATTTAATGGAAGAAAGGGAATCAAAAGATTCTTGGAGTGATAAAGCTATTGTAATATTTACTGTGGTCTTGGCTGTAGGCACAAATATATTTGCCAATACTCAGAGCTCTGCACTTGATAGGGCTACTTTTCTCTGCTGGAAAGTTATAAGGTTAACATAAACATACTCCCAAGGTTGAAATATAAATAAACAAAAATAAAGGTGACAGAAGATAGTGTGCCTTCTAATAAGCTTTAGCCAGAAAATGCATTGTGACATGACTGAAAACCCGATGAGGAAACATTTTGTGATCTTAAAAATCTGTTGAGTCGAACAATAACGACTTATTTGTTTTTAATCATTTCACCCATTTTTTGTCTATTATTCCTTGGAAAAACAATAATGCACTTCAACAAATTAGAAGAAAAACAACCTAGGAATTTTTAAGTTATTTGATTGCTGTTTTAAAATAAAGGGGACAGAAACCAGGCTTATTATAACTTACTGTCATTCTATACAAGCAATGTTTTAATCATGACTCAAAAATTCATGATCTTCATATATAATCTCCTGTCAACTTACTATGAGGTTATGTCAGTTGTAAAATATTCACTGTAAAATGAAAAAAAGCTGTGATTTAAAAACACATTTAATCCGTCTAGCCTATCAAGCACTGAGGCTTAACAATAGAGTGTATGTGTAGTATTGTTGCTTTATCTTTGTGGTCACATAGCTGACTGGGCGATATGCCACACTGTGTCTGACTGTCACGTTGAGACATCCTATTCCAAGAATCCAGAAAAACAGCGAACCTCTGAAATGAAAATGTGGTTTCTCCCTACTGTGTATCATTGTCACACTGTCATAAAGTTGAAAAATGTTTTAAGTTGAGTCATGGTAACTTGCCAACTATCTCTTTTGCTCAGATTTTTTTTCCCCTCTGGTATGTAACCTAGACTTTGCTCAGGGGAAGCAAACGCTCAAGGATATGATTTAGATGATGCTATCATATACTGAGTTTTACTTGATATTCTAGGCCATAAATCAGGACACAAACATAACTCATGTGGATTTATCCTTTCATTAATTCATACCTGTGATCTCAGAAAAAATATTCAAAGACTAATAAACAAAAGGAAAAGGGGGTCTGGTTGGCTTGCAGACATTGCATAATATATCAAAACCATGAATCTTTGTAGAGTTGCAATGATATGCATGCATTTCAAGATTCTCTACTAAAAATGTGTGTGGGTAGAATAATTATATTAATGGGAAGAGTGTTGAATGCTAACTTTTCACTATTTCCTTATCTTGGAAATTAAGGAGACCCAAGAGGCTATCTTCCACTTATTCATGGCCATTAATTGATAGTTTAGTTTCATTGGTACGGATTGACAATGGAGTAAGAATGGGGGCTGGTTGAGCAGGCATGTTGGAAAAGTACATCAAAAGATTTGAAGGAGTTTAAGAATATTGATTCACCATGTAAATTATGAACTGCTTGTTCTAACTGTAGATATGAGAAACAGTGCTTTGGGAGTATAATCAGCTAGTAAGTGGCACAGATCATGCTATCTGTGACTGATTTGATTCTGTCTTATCTGTGAGGTGAGATTATGTGCTGAATCAGCATATTGTTTTCATTGCTCCAGCTGAGCAGTTACTGGTTATATCAGACATCCAATGCACACTAAGACAAAAGTCTTAATTTGGATATAGGATTTATATGGTGGGAGAAAAAACAAAATGTAGCCATAGTAGACATAAGAGGGCAACTTATTTGATGCAAGGTTGATTAGAACTAATATATTCAACAATGGGTTTCACTGATTTAACCTCATTAAAATAAATGATTCCTTTACATTTGGAGGCATAGATTGGCTTTTGTCTTTGTTGGGGGCAATACTTATGGGCTAAATTTAATGGTTTGTTTATCCTTATTATGCTCTTTTATCAATACTTCCAGTCATGGGACTGATTTTATAGAGGCAGAAGTCATAGACATAGAGACACCATTCATAGGATTAAGAAGATTAGCTATGCATTTATTAAACTACACAAAATTCTCAATTATTGACTAGTTTTTTTTTTATAAGACTATTGAAGTTAGTCTAAGATCATAGACAGTATAGTGTATCAAAACCAGGAATCTGTGCAGTTTTAAATGGCTGACGAATGAAGGATGAAGCTTGAGAGACTGCAATGGCACCTTTCAGAGTGTGACTCATGTTTGTTGTTTATTCTTTTTTCTTGTTTGGTTTTTGTTTGTTTGTTTGTTTTTGTAAAGAGAGAGGAACAAACAAACAGAAAGTTAGAGTGTTATCTGTGCTTTTACATATTAAGACCCATTAACAAAAATGTATGGTTCAAGGTCTATGACCAATAGTTTTTGTAGCCTTAGATACCATTTTTTATTGGATATTTTACTTATTTACATTTCAGATGACATCTGCTTTCCCTACTTTCCCGCCCTAGAATCCTGCTCCTCCTTTTTCTTTTATACCATTTTAATTACATGCAAGCATTAAGATCAGTTCTAGGTTGAGGAACTAGCAATACAATAGATGCAAATAGTCAAGGAACAAGCAAGACAATAAACACAAATTGAAAAGATTTTCAGCGCAGCTTGGACAGATCACAGCAGACCAGACGGTTCCATGAGGAGAGCTTTATTAAGAGAGAGAGAGAGAGAGAGAGAGAGAGAGAGAGAGAGAGAGAGAGAGAGAGAGAGAGGAGAGAGAGAGAGCAGGGAGGTAGAGGAGTAGAGGCCAGCCATGACCACATGGAGAGAGGGGGAAGGGAAGGGGGGAGGGGAGACAGCAACCTGCAGGTGCTGGATCTAGAGGAACAAGAGAGAGAGGAGGGGGCAAGCAGCCCTTTTTATAGTGGGCAGACCTACCTGGCTGTTGCCAGGTAACTGTGGGGAGGAGCATACCCAGCTGCTGCCAGGTAACTGTGGAGGTGGAGTTTAGACAGAATACTAACACAAATAGTCAAAAAAAAAGCAAGGAATTAAACAAAATTCTGTGAGCACTCCTGTGATCACTGTTTCTAAGGGCTTATTAAGATGACCAAAATATCTGAGCCAACTTCCCTGTCTTAGCTCAAAGTCATTTTCATGTCTGAAGTGTGCTTTCTTGTTCTAGCTTAAAATTTAGATTCCTGTCTGAAATTATTTCTTTGTTTTAGCCTAATATTTAGATTCCTGCCTGAAATTACTTCTTCCTTCTAGCCTAATGTCAGATTCCTGCCTGAAGCCCACTTCCTTTTCCTTTACCAATGTCATATTCCTGCAAAGCAGCTCATTTCCTTGTCTTTGGCCCATGCCAGATTCTTGCCAAGCAGCCCCAAAAGCTCTCTGCCTCTCCCCCTTTTTTTATTTCATAAACAAGCCTGAGCTTGTCTTAGGTCTTTCTGACAAGAATGTCTTCCTTACCCATCATGGAATATGCATCATCAAGAGCAATGCATTTAATAACTCTGTCTGGGAGTCCATTTTCAGTTTCAAGCCATGTACTTTGGCTGCCAACATGTTGATGTTCTTAAAGACAAGGCTTAGATATCTTAAAACTCAAGTGAAAATTGGGTCGATTATGACATTCAATGATATTTCCATAGAACTCAGGGCTGCTACTGACACCTGACCAATTGAATCTTCTCTCATGACTAAATGAACAAAATTAAGAGTTATGCTGTTGCTAGGTGATTGGCCCTGATTGATAAAGATAACAATGACATGCATAATCTGTTTATAAATTAATATTTGAAATACAGGTGACATTAATGTTTGGTGACATTAAAACTAATGGTAAAGTTAGTCATAAGAGAATACATTCCAAATTTTTCGCATCTAATGTAAAATAAAAGTTTACTATATTATGTAAGAAGCCTGATCTGGTTCAGGTTAAAAATCCCTAAAAGACATGGTGTAACTATGAACATTGCTCTGTAATGGTCTGTATCACCAGGCCTAACAGCCTGAGACTGATTCACAGGACCCACATGAAGGGAAGAATTGGCCCCTGGTCTTCGCATATGTGTTATAACATTCTCCAGTGCATAACTAAATGAATGTAACTTAGAAAAAGAGATATGTATGTTAGAGAAAGAAAATCCTATCTTAAAAAAATTAATTTTATTAAGTAAATGAGAAATATGTTAATTCACATCCATGGAATGTCATATGCATTCTTATATAGGCTTACATATTGTTCCTCTTTCTCCTCTTATTTTATATTTGCATACTTTTATTTATCACTTAGTCCACAAGTTATACAATATGAAGATGACAGCAGGAGATACTTAGAAAAGCAATGATTGTCCCCTTGCTGTCTTAGGTTTATGGGGGTTAAGTTTGACACATTTTCATATGTAGGACATTTTAATTTTCATTTGTCAAAACTATGCTTACATTATGTTACACTGGGAAATTTTCTTGTTGTTTGAAGTTTAAATGTAGGAGAAAATATCCAGCATTGTGGAAGGTCAGGAAATAAATAGTCACAGGCACTTGCTACCTTTTGTGGCATAAGTTTATCTTACATCCATACACTGCAACTTTTCAGTGCCGTGAATCTTATCTTTTCCAGATAGAAAGTCTTCCCTGATAACAGCACAGTAGATATGATATCAAATCTATGTGTTGGGAACATTGCTGAAGGCTCCTGTTTGGAAGAGTGTGACATCTGAAGAAGCACTCAGAATCTTTCTTCCAATGTGGCAGAATCTGCTAGAGCTGTCTCTACTCTTGGGATAATACATGTCACAAACCCAGGCACTCTGCTCAGCAGCAGTCTAGTGTTTACTAGGAACTGGTCCCAGGTCTGTAGGACACAAGAGGTCACATGATGATCAAAATTTGTATTTTTGTCTAATCTGATGGAATAAGTTCCGTACATACACAAGGCATGTGCACACATATGGACAAGCCGAAGCAGGCACAAATACAGTTTTTTCTTTATATGTATTTCACAAATTGCAATGCTCCGTATATAAATAAACTCAAAAGAAAAATAATTTAGAGGAATAGGTGATTTGCATATACACACACTAAAATGTATGAGTGTGTTTGTGTTTGACATAAGGGAACACATGTATATATGATATAAAACTAATTCAGTTTAAGTATTTATTCACTTTTAAGTCCTAGTATGACAAATTTTCAAATTGTATTTCATTCGTTTGCTCACTTGGAAATATTTTGCAAGAATTTTTATTGTAATAAAATTGATTAGATTTTCAACATCAATGACGTTTTTAAAATTAATGCTATAGCATAATATTCAATTTATTTTTTTACTTTATACATTAGTGCATGTGTGTGTGTATGTGTGTGTGTGTGTGTGTGTGTGTGTATGTATGTGTGTGTGTGTATGAGGGCAGGTGCCATGGATACCAGGGAGGCATCAGATTCCTTGCAGCTGAAATTAGAGGACATTGTAAGACACCTGTTGTGAACGCTAAGAACCAAACTTTGGTCTTCTGAACGAAGAAGAACAAATGCTCTTAAAGCCTGAGCCATCTCCACAACCCTAATTTATATGATGGAAATGCTCTTGTGAATGTTTGAAATTCTTTGTGCTTATCATGAGCCATGGCCAAATTATTCTGCTAAAGAAAAATAATGGTGTTGGAAGCAGCTAGAACTATCTGTTTATTTAACCCGTTTATGCCAGAGACAATCTTTCCACACTCACAGATTACTCCAGCCAATAAACTTGCTTTCTAGGACACCATGTTTCCTCTAAATGGTTAAGGCCTTGATGAAGGTAATTTTATTTTTTTTTAAGTTTTTATTCGTCTCCTACATCTGAGTTAGGAATAAAAAGATATAAAGTGTATAAATATTGACTGTTGATCCTGAGATTTGCCAAAGAAAAACCAGTTCCACAATTTTGAGCCAAATTTGAAGCAAACATTAGGTAAATAATGACCATAATGGACTTTGGTGAGGACCATTCCCTGTAATTCTCAACTGAGTGGTCCTGAGACAAGTGTTCCAGGGGGTTTTAAGGACAAACCCATAAGGTCACTGTTTTCTCAGGTGGCTTTGCTATTTTCTCAGGACTACAAAAACTACCAGCATTCCAGGAAGTCAAGTGGTCCTTGGGCAGGTGGGGCTTACTGGTTAACCGTGGGTCTTAAACATTGACAATTTAGATTACTGTAACGTTTCTCTTGGAATGTGAATTTTAAAAACGAGGAAGCATTCTAAAATGTCTGACCAGTAATAATCTTGCCGTTGCGGATGTTCTTCAGAACTTACTGTGCTGCTTTCTGCTGGATTCTTGTTCAAACTTTTGAAGGGAAAGTGCTTGAAACAAATAGTCCCAATGAATCTTGCCCCCCTTGGTGTGGATGTGAGAGCTCAGTTCTGTGTCCTTAGGGAACACAATAATAAGCTACCACATGGCCTCTAGAGCTTCAGGACTTGCAAGGATTGTGGAAGTGAACCAGCTATTTACACTATAGTTTATGTACACTCCTGTTACCAGCATAGATTGCCTGGGACAGAATAGACATTTTCTCCTCTACTCACTGGCAAAACTAGTCCAGCAAAAACTAGTTCTCCTCCTTTCTCCTCATGGACTTTAATTGATGGAGATGCTGCACAGGATAAAGCCATTTGAGGGCACCAATGACATGTGTTGGCATTAAACAAGGATAGCAATTTTAATTTGTAGCTTCACTCCAAATTAGAAATAGAAAAATAAATAAATAACTCCATTTTGTCAAACAAAACTTGTTTTAAATTCCATTAACAGCAATATAGCGAAAAAAAAATTAAAACAAAACTTGTCTCTGCCCTTTTAAAGTGCCTGCTTCGTAAGCTTTGGCTCACGATTTCAATATGGAATTTCCCTAGCTACTCCATTTACGAGGGCAGCTTCATTTAGTGATGGCATTTTATGTCCCTGCTCTACATTTGTAAACCCAGCCCTGCTCTTTAGGACCAGGAATGGACACAATTTAATTCTGTTTATTATAGAAATCAAGGGCTTTTGGAAGGAGATTGTGAGCAGCTGTTTAATATTGTCTTTCTGTTAATATAGAGGTTCATTTCTCATGGCCTCTGAGGACAAAGCAGTTCAAGACATTTCCAGAAGCTCTCTCTGCAATGCTGCAGGTCAGTGCCAGGATTCAGCCTTGGAGAAGCTTTGCTGTTAATTGGTGGGGCTGGCTGTTGTTGGCAGGTGTCAATTTAAGACCTGTACTCTAGTAGGTTTTCTGGGACTCTACCTAGAACACATCCCTAATCAAAAGAGAAAATGAAAACATCATTTTTGTTACACAACTGCCCAGCAGTATTTTCTCATCTCCTGTAGCTGGATTCAGTATGAGGGAAGTTTTTGGAATGAGGACAAGCAAGGATTATCTCTGCCTCTCTCAGATAGCTGTTTTTTTAATAGCTGAGGAAATTACATATTTCTTCAAAAAAAAAAACCAATCTGGGTAAAAATCATTGAGCCAACTTTAAGGTGAAATGATGGTTTTAGTCATTTCATTTACAATAGTAACTGACTGAAATTACATTTTTACAGAACAGTCCTTGAATATGGCACTGATATTTCCCCACAGTGACATAGAGCAACCTATTTGAGTTGGTGGGAAAAGAATCTGGCATTGAGCCATTCTTAGTTTTTGAGGCAGGGTCTTACAATCTCATGTAACCCAGGCAGTTTTTCATCTCACTATATACCTGAGGATGGCCTTCATCTTCTGATATTTGTGCTTCCACCACCCACATTCTAGGATTGTAGGCTTGAATTGCCATGCTTTGCTTTTCCATTTTAAGAGCTAGTATAGTTGTGTAGCAGGCACCTTAAATCTTAAGGTCTCTTTCCACCAGAACCAAGAAAAGGGCAGCCAATTATATTTCACAGTTGCATCAATTTTATGACTTAAAGAAGGACACTTGGCCAGGCACAGTGGTATTCAGTTGTAATCCTAGCACTTGGAGTACTGAGACAGTAGGGCTTACATGAGGTTTAGGCCATCCTGGGCTGAACAGTGAAACTCAATCTGAAAGATAAAGCATAACCAACAATGACAACGAACAGTACTAAACAGATGACTTTCTAATTCTCAAATAAAACGTGAATATAGGGAATACTGCATTTCTTTGACAGGATAACACTGAAAAAAATGATTAAATGAGGTAACATTGTGCTATGTCTAAATTTTGGGCTATTTCAAAAAAATGTGGCATACCTCAGTAGATTTCTAAAAACCTGTATCCTGAAGGCAGAGTCTGTTGCTTTCTTTGAGACTACATGGGATAAAATTGCATTTGAGTATCTTTCTACATTTTTTAAACATGGCTTATGATTTATCCAATCATTGGTTTACTGCCTTGTTTAAAAATTTAAATCCTGATGTTTGTTAGCAAAACCTGGAGCAAGCTGGCTAACTAAAATAGATAGCACATGCAAGCTACAGTTCACCAAAACCCCTGACTCAGTAAATAAATTGGAGGGTGACTATAGAAGACACCCATCGTCAACTTCATGCCTCCACATTCACAGCCATGTGCATAAGTATGAAAGTGTTCCCTGCACATGCCCCACATATGCAAACATGCATACTTATATTCATACACAGTATACACATGTACACATACACACACAAATGTGTTTACTTTTTTCTTTATGGGAATGATAACATGATCTAATCACATAGAGAGCACTGTTATGGTTTCAAGGGTGATGCTATGTTTATATCCATTTAAAAATGAAGTGGCTGATAGGAGCATGTAGTTATGCTATTTGGAAAGGAAGGAAATTAAATTTATATAATCCATCTGCCAATAGATGAGTCTGAAACTAAGTGGAGATAAAAATCAAGTGAAGTCCTTTAAATTATAGTGCCACTATTTTCTTCAAATGTTTTATATTATTATATATGTATACACCTCTCACACCAGTATCTTGGAGGTAGAATAACTCTTTTCACCTTCTGTATGAAGAAATCGATGTTTTCCTTTCCTAGCTCTGTCTAGCAGCTGCAGGTGAGCTTAGGAGGAAACCCTTACCTGGAACCTTCACATTTTACCTCTTTGAACTGATACATGGGAATACATTTTTAAATAGATTAAATGTTATACATGAACATGATCCAACATTAGTCCTGTTTTATATTCTTAAAAATGATGAATATAACTGTCATAAATTACTTATACATATGTTTCTGACCATCTGTTATAGCTATCAAGAGGCAAAACTCATGGAATTGGTAACAAGCAGTAATTCTGCTTTAATAAGATTTCAGTCTAATTATATGTGCTTAGAGTTTCAAATAGCATTTGGGGTCAAACGCCAACTTTTTGTGTGCTTAGTTGAACTGAACTTTTGAACTTCTAAATTTTCTTTTCAGTGGTTGAAAGATTGTTCTAAAGAAGTAATTTGCTTGGCCTGGTCAAAAATTATTCCTTTTCTTTTCTTACAGTGTAACCTGCTAAATCTGCTTTTCATACACCTTTACATTCAGCTAATGGGACGTACAACCATTGTTAACAAAAAGAGAATTGTTTTTCTAAGGTAAAGAATGTATATTTTGAATTGTATTCTGCTTTCTAGATTATTTTAGTGCCTGAAGATAAGCTTATAAGATGATGTGAACTTTGATTATAAAAGTAAAGTTTCTATTTAATAATCTCTTTTATTTGATTTCCCTATATGTCATAATACACTTATGACTAATAACTTCTTATGAAAGTTTTATCAGTCTCATTTATGGAAAAGAAAAATGACTCAGATGCTTAAGAATTAGCTGGCTCCCCCAGTAGGTTCTTCACCTGTTATCTTTTGTTTACTACTATTTAAATTTTTAAAAATTAATTATGCTTTTTGTGTAGTGTACATGCATTTGTATGTATATGATATAAAGGCACATGCATGTGTGTACATATACACCTGGACGCCAATGGTCAACGTCTATCATCTTCCTAGATCACTTTCTATTTATTTCTTTGAGACAGGATTTCTGTCTGTACAGGGAGCTCAGTGACTGGCTAACTAGCTGTCAATCAAGCTTCAGGATTCATTCCTATCAGGCCCCCTCAGCACTAAGGTTAGAGATGTACACCTCAACACCTGGCTTTTAGATGGGTGCTGAGGACTAGAACTTAGGTCCTCTTGCTTGACTGGTAGGCACTTTACCACTGAACCATCTCCCCAGCCCTGAGAACTTTTGTCAAGTACATTATTCATCATGTGCCATGACTACTTAGAATCTCAGCACCAGGAAAGTAAAATATGTAACACTGAGACAGCTGGATTCCATTTGCAGGATATTAATGACAAATTTAAGCAGCAGTGGGTCTTGAACTGGAGTTAGGAGTAGAAAAGCCATGATCTAGAAAAATTGTTTCTGTTGGTATCAGGCCCCGAACCTAGTGACATCACATCTAGGCGACCTCCATATCGTTGCCAAGGCAACTGCCATACATTCCCAGAATCCACCTGGCTACCTTTCACCTTTACCTGGGAGAGGCTACATCACCACCCATATAAAACAGGCAGAACCCCCTGACCTTGCTCTCTTCTTCCATCTTCTCTTCTTCTCCCCCCTGACCCCCGCTTGGTCTAGTGTGGTCTGTTGTAAGCCGCATTTATCAGTTTCCCTTCAGAGAAAGTGTGCAGCCACATTTCCTCTTCTCCAGTTCCTGCTCTAACCTGTCTGAATTGTTGGGTCTTTTCCTCTAACTTTATTTACTCATGCTTGAGAAGAGACAAAACAGATGAAAATTTAAAAGGTGGCTATTGTCCAGCAGTGAAAGGGTACTTGCCTATTTTGTGCAAGGCCTTAGGGTATGATGTTCAGGGTCACACACACACAAACAACACACACACACACACACAAACAAACAAACAAACAAAACCATAATAAAACAGAAACCCTTAAGTTAGGCTGATAGTCTCAAAACTCTGACAGATTTAAAGGACATTTTAAATTTTCCTGTGATTCTTAAATGTTGGAAAGATAGTCTGTTGCATGCCAATAGTTCTCTCTAAGACAATCTAAAAGTTCAAAAGTTGGTTTGGAAATAAAACCTTCGTTTCTTTGACCCCACAACGTTAGGAAGAGCGACACTGCTTTGCCTCTGTGAATGGCTCTTTAGTGTCTGACTTAAGGGAAGGAGGGCAGATCCTCTCAGATGCTCCTGTACTCACAGTAATAGCATATATCCTATATTCTGCAAACACTGCACATGTAACGTCATGAGAGTAAAGGCCGATAACATTTGGGCATGATGTTGAAAATAGTTTTTGCCCTCATGAACCCTTACAGGTTTGTAGGAACACTCCCAAGTATCTCTTACAGTGGTTGAGAATTTTTGCTCCAGGCTGCTAGACACTCTGAACTTGCCTGTATGCAACTTGGAGTCAGGGAGAGCAGATAGGGTGTCTTACTTAAAAGACTGGTGTCATGCTTATGTTTCTTCCAAGTTTAGCTTCTGAGAGCTGTGGGATCCATGTTCAGATAGACGTATTTGCTCAAGGACACCTAAAAGCTTTAAACTATTTGAATTATTGAAGCTGAAGTTAGACAGGAACCATCAAATTCAGTGACGGATTCAGTTACTGTATTGTTGTGAATACTTACATTCATTGTGTGAAAAATATCAGGAGAGGATCTCCTAAAACCAATTGTATGTCTCCCACTTCTCTGGACGTTTTAGGGAAATTACAGAAAAACTACTTTGGGAAAACCAGCAAAATAGCAACAACAACAGCAACACGATAAAACCCTCATAGAAACAACAAAGGAGCGATAAGCACACCAATCATCAACCACAGATTTCTTCAGCGCAATAAGTTAAAGGAGTTTCTAGAGAACAGCAGCCCACACAAGATTAAGGAAGAAAGAAGGGAGAAAACTTTGGCCCCGGGCAGTAGATGTGTAAGTAAACATAGATCTTCTGAAGTTCAAGGTCAGAATCAGCACGGAGGAGAAATGAATTTGAGCCAGGGAGCAATCAGTGCAGTGATTCATTAAGCAGCTGCCTGGGAACGGCCTTTTTCTTTCTTTAGTAAATAAATAGTCTGACAGCAAGGATTTTACCTCTAGGCTCAATTCAGAGAGCTATTCCAGAAAGGGTTTGTAACTAGCCCTGAGGGTGGGGGCCTTGCCTTCAGAGAATGAAACATAGTGGAATTAATGATAAATACATTTGTACAATGGATAGAGGGAGAAAATTTCACACACACACAAACATACACACATACATGTGTACACACACACACACACACACACACACGCACTTTTAAATTCGTCAGATAATATTGGGAGAAATGACAGTCTCCAGCTGGCTGTCTGCTAGTTTGTTATACAAATAGTCTATTTGAATGACTCTCACTACACTTTCCATTAACCCCAAACACCATGCAGAGATGTGGTACATTGAGGGGGCGAAATCTATCTAGTCTTATGCTTGATGGTATCTATATCTGTCCTAAAGTGAGCGTATATAGACAAAACCCATAGGAGCCAAATACACTAAATGACCAAATAGTTTGTAAAAATAGAAATGGATTCAGATCGCCCCTGTCAGTGACAGGCGATCTGAATTCTTGCTTAGGCTGCGAGGCTAAGCACTGCAAGGGAATATAAATAAAAGATAAAAATATCTATCTGGGTTCCCTGAGGGACAAGCCTGACTGCATAGGGGTTGATTTCAAAAGAATCCCCTCTCCAGGAAAAAGACATCAGGATGGGTATGACCCTCATGCCTCACTGGACAACGACAGGGGGACTGGAGCCATTACAAGGTCCCCTTCAATTACTGGAGGTCAGGCCTCTATCCCAGCCTTCGAAAGATTAGAATTGCCACAGCCTTCTGTACTTAGAGAAGGGGGGAGATGTCAGGGGCAGCCCTGCTTACACACTGAAGGCCTAAAATCAACTATAGGCCTAAAATCAGCAATAGGTCTGTCATACATGTATACCAACACCAAGTCTTGGGTCTCAGTGGAAAAACATTGAAACAGATGGCTATAAGCTAATGTAAACAGGCAGCTTTTGTGGAAATCTACAAGCCTGAGTAGTCATAGACCTTGTAAATAGGTAGCCTTGGCAGACAATACCAACTTAGATAAGGTCAAGCTAGTCATAGGCAGAGACATAGTGACTTGTCCCCTGAACCTTCACCCAGCCGATACCATGTTCTGAAAGATATCTGTATTCCCCCTGAACACCCACACTCCAGTGTCATTCCCTTCCCCACATCCTGCCTTTCTGTGTTTATAAACCCTGTGTGAATGAATTACAATTTGAGAAAAAATAAATTATAAAAAAAAAAGAAATGGATTTTATGTGCTGTGGGTACAATTAGCAAAGACAACCTGTGGGGTATATCACAAGAGCTGGGTATAGGGATAATCTTAATGACTTTAATGAAAACTTAGGTAAGACTCAAGCCTTTCCTATATGTTGTTGTTTGCTTGTTTGTTTGTTTTCAGTTGTTCAATACAGGGCTTGTCTTGTAGAGGGAAAAGTTATGGATACTGGGTATATAGAATCCTTTTTAGATATAAAATATTCTTTAGGCTTTCTTTAGGAATGTGGAAAGACCAGTCACCATTACTGGAACTGGCCGACCCACAAAGAGAAAGGAAAGAATGCAATTTAGTCAGGTGGAACCAAGCTGAGAACCATAGTGACAGGGCAAGGCCGAAGTGACAGGGCAGGACTACATTCTTGAGAAAGATAAGCGTACAGAGAGTTTTCACCTGATCCTGACTCATGTAGGTTGGGTTCCTTTGGAATGTTCCACTATTTTTATGTTATACCACCCTAGCAACCCCCTCACCCCCTCCTCATTTCCTTGGTTTGTGGTTTTTCCCTTTAAAACCCGTTCCAAACTGGCAGTCGGGGTCAATTCAGCTCCTGCGTGGGCATGCGAATTGACCGGCAGCTAGTTGTCACGCCCTAATAAATAACCTCGCAATTGCTCCGGTATATGGTGTCTCGAGTAGATTACTGGGTGGTCGCGACTTTCTGAGACTTGAGAGAGGGTCTCCCCTCTGCGGAGGTCTTCAGTCTGTGTAGCCCTGACTGTCCTGAAACTCACTCTATAGACCAGACTGGCCTGAAACTCACAGAGTTGCACCTGCCTCTGTGCCTGAATATGATCTTTTATGGGAGGTATTCTGGTTTTTTATAAGCAGTAGAGTGAGCCTTACCTAATGACCTTCAACCTCTGATTCCATTGTGTGAACGACACTTTGACATTCTCTCAAAACCGGGCTTTTTGTGGGTTTGTTACCCTGTGTGGATGCTGTTTTATGAATGTATAGGCTCTCTTGTTTGTTATATTTGGTCTATCAACAAACTTTGGGTTTTTTTTCCTTATCTTTCAAAGTCTTAGAAAGAGAGCTTGTATCAAAGTGTTCTTTATTTTGTAAGGCTATAGTGAACATAGAGCTTTACAACAGGATAAGTGGAATCTGAGAGGCTAATGACTATAAAGCACATTATCTTACTATCACTAAGAAAGAAAAAATATGTTATCAATGGTACTGTGACCCCATTCCTTGTTTTTATTAATTCTAATTGTTTACTTATTAAAAATAACTCTTCTTAGTTTATTTAGTACATTAGGTTTCCATCACCATACACAAAATGAAAGCTGGTAAAAGAACTGATATTTTAGTTTGCATATGTGTGTGTGTGTATGATGTAGGTTATGTACACATGTTAATGAGTTTGTGTGTCAGCATCAAAGGACCACCTTGTGTTTCTGTTCTTGCCTTCCTTCTTTGAGGCAGGGTCTCTTCTGTACTACTAATGAACCAGGCTAGCTGGCCCAAAAGCTTCTAGAGTCTGTCCTGGATCTGTGTCTATTGGAACAATGGGATTATAAATGTATAATACTGTGTTTGGCTTTTATGATAGGTTCTGGAGATTCAAACTCAGGTGCCATATTTCTGCAGTAAGAAGGGCTTTCCCCACACAGTCATTTCCTCAGGCTGAAGTTAGTTTATTGATGTAGCTTTAATGCTATAATCTGGTTGACATGTCTTAATCCCTTCTATAGTGCTCAAGGTGACTGTGTCTTTCTGAATGTTTTTCTGTTCTGTGCCACAAATAATAATAATATGGCATTTAAAAAGAATATTTTCTTATTATTTATGCAACATTTTTTTCAAGTTGCAGATGCTTTACCCATTGTTTTTTAAAGAATTTTTTCATTTAAAATATATATGTCTGTGTGTGTATGTGTGTGTGTGTGCATGGGCGAATGCACACACACGAGAGAGAGAGAGAGAGAGAGAGAGAGAGAGAGAGAGAGAGAGAGAGAGAGACAGAGAGACAGAGAGAGACAGAGAGACAGAGAGACAGAGAGACAGAGAGAGCATGTACCTTTGAATATGGGTATCTAAGTAGGCTAGAATCACCAGATTTCCCTGTAGCTAGAGTTACAGATGGTCATGAACAACCCGACATGGATACTGAGACCCAAAGTTGAGTCCTCTACAAGAACATTGAGCAATCTTTACCATTGAGCCTGCTCTCCTGTAACCCTTCCAGGAAAGTCTGATGTTTGTACATTCGCGATCTTTTCAGAAGATAAATAGAAATCAGAATTAATCATTCATCCTTGAGCAATGATGTATTGTTTCTTATTTATTAATGGAGCTCTACAGAAGAACACTCTTTGCCATTGTCCCAGCAGTCAAACTCAAAGGCATAGATGATAACAGCTGAAAGCAGATAAAAACCACATTATACAACTGCACTGACTATATGCAGGGCACATGAGATGTCAGAGGACACTGGATGTGAGAAACAAGCAGTGTGAGTAGCACCTAGATGCATTAATCCCTGTGTGTGTGTATGTGTGTTTGTGTGTTGTCTACAATTCCTATGATTTTTCACTCTAAAAACACTTTTGTGTCATCCCCGCAAGGGGCATGTGCATAAAACTAACTTTTCCTAGTGTGAGATTTTGTAGGCATTTTGTTAACTCCTTTTCTGGGAAAATTTTACTGCATATTGGTGATAGTGTTGATTTTTTTTTTTACCAGCTCCTACTATATATCATTTTTTTTTCTCACTAGCTTACAACATAGTCCCTACAATCCCCTGGATATATTTTCAAGCATTTCTCTTGTCCACAACATTGTGTCATCCGTAGGAAATAACCAGGAATCCCACGTTCCAGCCCAGCTTGATTTTAAGATGGTATCTACACTCCTTTCCTGTCTCTTTATCTCAACACAGCCAGTGGTCTGGATCCATGTCTGTGTTTGCAGATTACAAGTGTCTCTTTTCAGACTTGCCTTACCCACCCAAGAAACATGCTTTCAGAGAGCTGGGAAAGTTGGGCCAAGAACATTTTTATGTAATTGCCTAAATTTGGTTTAAAAAATGTTTATCTTGGCAATATTTGTGGATTGTGAATCAATACATATATAGAATATGAGGGAAAATTTGGATATACTATTTTAAACCCTTTGTGCACATTGGGAAGACTGCAATTGATAGGAAAAGATACATTTTAAAAAAAGTGAGATTGAGATATTAGCTGTGTAAGATATGAGCTACCCATCTTCCTCATCATAATGCTCTATTTTCTCATATCTGGAGCTTTGTAGCTCACTTCTTTATCCTGGGCATACTCACTGTTTCGCCTCCATTTCCCTAGTGTCTCACGTCTTCACCACAAATAAATTAGTTAAGTTAAATTTAGTGTAAACAGGTTTGGGGATTTAGATATGTTTTTGTTGTTGTTGTGTATATGTGTGTCTCTGTGTATCTGTGTGTGATAATCTTGGGTGTTATTCTTTGGACCCTATCTACCTTTCTCTTCATAAACAGTCTCTTTCTGACGCTCCTTAAATGCCCTAGATAGGCTATGAACCACATGGATCTGCATATCTCCCCACTCCAGAACTGTCCTTACAAATCTTTGCTTCCAGCCCCTTGCATGTTGGTTCTAGGGATAGAACTTAGGTTCTTATGTTTATAAAGCAAGAAGTCAGGTTTTTATGTTTGTAAAGCAGTCTCTTTACTGACAAACTTATGGACACAGCTCTAGACAGATCTTTATTTATTTATCTTTATTTAGAGAGAGAGAGAGAGAGAGAGAGAGAGAGAGAGAGAGAGGAATGAATTTTTGTCAGATCATATCCATATACCTTTTCTCCCCCTAGGTTATATCTGGCCCTCTAGAACATTCCCCTTCCAATTGCATATCTTCTCAAAAAACAAAATCTTCTTTTTAGTAGCTCACTGAGCAGAGTTAGTGACACCTATATGCTCATGCGTGTCAGACCATCTACTGGATCATGAACAGTCTACCAACAGCCATTCCTAAAGGAAAATACAATTAATTATTTCTAACTATCACCTACCAAGAACTCCTCAGCTAAAGGTTAGGAAGCCTTGTGAGCAACGGTCCCATCCATACTGGAATTTTGACTGGATAGATCTTGTACAAGTCTTGTGTGGATAATCACAGAGCCTATGGGCCATCTTAGGTTTCAGAGAGTGTTTTTACATATCTTCTCCACATTTGTGGTTTTCCATCATTTTTATTCCTTGTTCAGGATGTTTTCTGAGTGTCGGGACTAGGGGTTACTGGATGGGTGATAAGACGCCCATGGTCATTTGTATATTCTCAGTCCTTTGATTAGAAGGCACTTCCTTTAAAAAGAGGATAATTATAGGAACTTGAGCTGATTCTTGTTCATTTTTTTCAATTCCTGTTTCAAATATAAGACTAGTAAGAAAAGGGTTCAATGTATATTTGTTGAGAAAAGTTGAAATGATATAATCTTGTTAGGACTTAATTGTGCATAATTTTCCAACATATAGTGAGAAATACAAAAAAAAATCTTTTGTATTACACATTTGATCAGGCCTCTCATAAATCAAACCTAAATGTGTGCATCCCTATAACCTCTGAACAAGGATGACTTCAGCAGTCTATTTTAACCTAACCTTAAAATGAATGGCCACTTATCCTGCTGATACGTTTTCTCATCTGCTGTAATGTGGCTTTTCATGCTTGCTGTCTTCCCACCCCCTCCTCCTTCTCTCTCAAATCACGGCATATCTCCTTTTTGTCATGAGGGTTTCCTGAAGGAAAATTTTAACTGTTAGTATCAGTTCTGTAAGACAAGATCATACAGGTTCATTTACATTAGTAGCAATTCTCTAAACTTGGTACAGAATAAATGCTAAAATATTTAAGTAATTCTTTGTATAGTATCATATTTAATTGGTAATACTGTGGCAAATTAAGCTGTTGTTTTGTTTGTTTGTTTGTTTGTTTGCAATCCCAGAACCTTTACAAGTTAAACAGGAACTCTGCCACTGACTGAGCTAGCCTCCCAGCCAGAGAGGCGTTGTTTCTTTTTGTTTGTTTATGTTTAGTTTGATTTTCTTTTTTTCAGGAAATATCTTATAAAGCATATTTTGAAAGTTTGGAGACTTTAATAATTTTTAAAGCAGCAGAAATCTTACTTGAGTAATTGTTTATACAAAACATGTAAATCGAGAACCTTAGGTATTAGGGTAGGAGTAGCTGTAAGCAATTGGGAAGTGTATTTTTATCACGGCTGCCGTACATTGCCTCTGATTTGCTTCTATTCGTAAAATGATTTTCTTTTATTTCTTTGAATTACTCTCATGTCCCTGAGGCTTCTGAATAGGTGTCCCTTTTACCAAGGATCCCTCTAATTCTGACAAGGACAGACTTCCCATGTTCATTCCTAATCTGTCCCCTTCCTCTTGGACCCTTTCCTTCATGACTCGCATCAAAAGAGACTCACACTTACTCACTTACCCATCAGGGCAACTATTTATTAGATATGTCTCCAAAAATGCCAAAAGGTACTTTCATTTTTTTAAAAAATTAAGTTTTGATCTTCACTTTGAAAAGCTTGTAGAAACTTTTTTTTGTTTGTTTGTTTGTTTTTGCCACATCAACAGGTATCAAAGAAATAAATAATTAAGAACCTCAGGGCTAGTGCGATCCTTTAATCCCTGAACTCCAGAGGCAGAAACAGGAGGATCTTTGTGAGTTCAAGGCCAGATTCCTCTACAAGAGAGTTTAGAACAGCCAGAGTTACACAGAGAAACCCTGTCTCAACAAACTACAAACCAAACCAAACCAAACCAAACCAAACCAAACCAAACCAAACCAAACCAAACCAAACCACAAAAAACCCACAAAACTCACAGGACTCTGCATAAGACTGTCCACATTTTCATCTAGTATTTAGGTTTTTCTTCCTGTCAAACTATATTCTGATGCTGACAGACTAGTGACAGCCAACATTTTGACTTTGTTCTCCAGGGATGTAGTAGTTATTTGTTACTGTTTGTTCATTCTCTGGTGATCTTTTTATTTGCTAACTCAACTGCTGTATTTTAACTTAATAAATTTGAATAATAAGGTAACAAATAATTCTTAGAAATGTAAATACTGTACGTAATTTTTATGAATTAGATTTTTTCCTTCCTTGTTCGCTCTTCTTTGTTTTCATAAAGGATGACTTACTTCTTCAGCATTAAACCTGGGGCTTTGATGAGTCACTAAGAGGCTATGTTCAGAAACAAACCAAATCTCCCAGGTAAAACGTTTTTTGGTTTTCCTTGAAAGTGAGCAACAAATAGCCCAGCTTCCCAATTCCAGGGTTGTTCTTGTCAGGGATTGTTGATATAGACACTGTGAGAACGTTGAACCAAACAGATAGGTCTCTGCTCACGGCAGTCATTCTGAAGGGATTTTAGCGTAAGGAATATGGTGGTATTTGTTATAGGTTTTTTGGCGTGACTTGGAAAAGTGAGCTTTGTTTGGACTTGTTCCAGAATTTGTGCGACACCAAGGTGTGGAAATGTGATATAATCTTGACCTTCAGGCATTGGGCACATTGTAAACGAGTTGTTTTTCAAATTGAGTTCATGTTAGGTCAGTCTTAGAGACAGGATTGTGGAATGAGCTCAGCACCTCATGGCTAGCACTAATACCACATTTAGGAGATTTTGCTGTGGCAGCTGAATCAACAGCTGGGATTCTAAAATCCCTAACTTGCACATAGGATTTATCTTTCTCACCCACAAAATTATGCTCCTATATTTACCATCTGTGTGTCACTTTTTATTTATGAAATTATAAAAAACATGATTTATCGAGAAAGTAAAGACATGTTTTTGAAGACAATTTAAAAGCGTAAGTCAGTGGCATCGAAATGCAGTTCATAAGACACGATTCATTAGGCAGAACAACAGCTCATTAACAAAGAACCGGTAGTAGCCAATAACTTTTGAAAGTTATTGGTAATGTGAAAAAGTGTCAGACTCCAAAAGGCTATCCTCTTTGCAAATAATATCCGACAGGCTTTTACAGTGGTGAACAATTGGCTCACCCAATTGCTCATTTTCCATGACTCTAACACTTTTCATATGCGATATGAAAAAAAGTTAACCTTGTGGCACCTTTGTGTGGCTTTGTCATTTGCCTCTAATTCAGAGGACATTTGCTTTTGCTGGAGGGTTTTGGAAGAAAAAGGGGCTGCCAACATGTAGGTCACTTTGTTAGGATCTAGGAGTGTCTGAGAAGTAGGGAAACCTGATTCTCCAGGCAAGAATATGCAGGTGAGATGCAAATCTCCCACTGATGGCTCCCCTTGGTGCCATTATCCCTTCTCGTCATAAATAAATGCCTCCCTGAGAAAGAGCTTGCAGGTATTGTGTTGCTACCTCTCCACAACACCAGTCTCACAAGGAAGAGAGTAATCAAAGTAAAAGTGTTCCCCAGACAGGCTGTCACTACAGCCTGCAGGGATTGTGCTGGTCTTGGTACAAACAGAACCCTTGACCTCTGAGCTCTTCTGTGGAATAGTATGCAAGTTCTCATAAACTCTTCTCTGGTGAGCGATTAGAATTATTTTTAGGTCTTTGCAGTACAGTCCTCTTACGTTCACGGTTGATAGAATTTCTTCTTGGAAAGAGGCTTTAGAAACAAACCTCTTACAGATGAGAAAGAAACATTTTTATGTCTGCATCTTTTCTAAAGACATAGACCATGTCTTTAACCATATATTATGGTTGAAGTTCAAGTGGGAGAAGAGGATTTGTTGAAAATTTGAACATCCATTCAAAAAAAGCTAATTGATTTCAAGAAGAGAGGTATGTAGAATCAGGCTGTAAATATTTATTCTTCTCTTCAGATTTTGAATAGGAATTGATGTTAGTTTTTACAAAAAGACATTTTCTTTCTTTCAAAACAACCTAAGCTATGAATCTGCTGTTATCTGAAGTTTGATAATCAGAGATGGTTTTGTTTGTTTTTCAGAAAAAAAAATTCCCAGTGTCACACTAATCTCATAAATGCATGGTTCTAATTTAAAATAATTGTTCTGAAGGAAAAATAAGCAAGTCTGTCACCAGGAGGCTTTGAAGGAAAGGGCAGTCTTCCAAGCCAATTATAAACAAATTGACCCTCTTAAGATTTTTCCCCCTCTGTAAAAACTCAGGCTTTGCCAGTGAGCTTCAGGGTGATTTTTTTTCCCTGATAGAAAAGTATAATTCTGAATGGACCACTCTCCTCAAGCCTTCTGATCCAGACAAGTAAACCCAAGTCCGTGCCTCACAAACAATGTGTTTGACTGAATAACCTGGGCATAACTGATCTATCAGGAAGAAGGAGTTGAGGGAAATGAATACATTAGGGGTGAGCCTGGGTGGACTTCTGTTGACTTAGAAACAACCAAGCACAGAGAAATCAATTGACATTTATTTAATGCTCTCTGAAGCATTAAAACTTTTTTTTTTAAGACATTGAGTTTCTTTTTCCCTTTCTTCCCTTCTCAAAAAGAGGTAATCAAATACTCAATTAAAATGTACATTTCACTTACAGAGAGACATAAAATAATTTCGAAGTATATGAAGCCTCTTTAGAAACAGAATTTTATTCTGGTATATTTTATAAACATCATCAATGAAAGTTCTTTTTTTTAAATAAGACTGATTTAATAATCTTTTCCAAAGTACAGAAAACTCACATACTCAGACACGTAGAACACACACACACACTTATGTAGCTACAAACTGATACATCTATCTATCTAGTATTATTTTTGGGCAATATCATATATCAGAGGTAAAGCCATAGGGTCATAAGAATTTAATAACAATACAAAACAAATTAGCTTGAGTTTTTGCCTTTGCAAGAATTCAGTTTTTCAGAGACTGATTTATCCCTCTCACACATGTGAAAACTGAGACTCAGAGTCATTTTTGTAGCTGGTAGCAGTTCTGAATCTGGCTGAGATATCCTAAGTCTCATTTACAAAATAGATGAAATAGAGGTAGTCTGGGGAGATGACAGGGAAGATGTGTATTTAATACGAGTGGGTCAGACAAACAAAAGACTGTTCCACATTCCTGAATGAACACTGAAGCCTTGACTTAATACCCCTCCCCAACTACCATTCCCACCACCCCATTTCTGCCCCTCTCTGTTCACCCCTGGATTCCCTGAGTTTGGCTATAACAAGAGCAACAGATACGTCTATTTACATATTGTCATCATCTTCATATTTTATTCACTTTTCATCACCCTATCTCTGGTTTCCTGTAATTCATATACATTAAATATAAACAGTTTTTGTCCCCCAATTTTTATTTTAAAAATGTCCTTGGTTGAGTATTGATGAGAACAGGAGTTAGAGATGAGTCAGGTGTTCAGGAAGGGGGACCTCAACTGAACCTTGTCATTGGTTTTGTTGTAGTCAGAAGCAAGACAACTCAGAGGTTTTGGGAGGCTTGGGTTCCTGTTCTAACTTCTTACTGTCTTTCTTCTTTCATACAGCTGTCTAGAAGCCATCGAGGAGGGTCTGGCTAGATATAGAGTCCAGATGCCTGGGAAAGGGAGATGCAGGGATACTTGTGTGTTGTCAACTTGACCGACAAGCCCATTTTGCTTCCAATGAACCATAACAGGCTTGTAAGACAGAATCTTCAGTGGAAACCTTTATGGGACCCAGCCCTGCTATGCAGGGCATAGATTGTTTCATGTTTCTTTATCTCTCCCTTATAAACTTTTAATAAACTTTCAAACTGTACATTCCCAGTTGTCTTTATCAGCTCAAGATGACTTTGAAGGTCATTGATTTTGGGGGACACCCAGGGCACTGAGCTATTGCCCACTTGGAATCAGAAACTCTCTGTTGCTTTGAAGGATTCACACTTTCTCCAAAATCACTATGGTAGCTGTGTTTCCATATGCTGTCTTGCCTTAGCGCTCAGGGTTTAGTTGAAGAATTGATCTCATCTTCTTGCTGACATATGGAAGGATTCAGGCAACTCCTTTATTTCAGTTGAAAGTCATTCTCAAGAGCTTTGGTATAATAGCCTTTGGAATTTTCATAATCCCACTAGATAAGATCACTGATTTTTATACCAATATATAACAAAATTAGAAATCTGAGATAACAGATTTGCTTAACATTGTAGCCTTAATCAACTTATTGGAATAAATATGATTGAATTAGGGAGATTTCACAAGCAACACCTCATTATAAGAAACTGAAACCATGCAGATGTAAATGTTAAATATGCTGTCTCCTCTGATGTCTATTCACAATAACCCTTTCTAAGGATTATAAAACAGATGAGCATATACACAAACACATCCTCTCTCACATGTAAGGTCCACTTATTTATATAAACAGGATGATAAAATGGGTGTTTGTTTCTACTTTTTTTCCCTCCAACCTTATCTTTCAAGTTAAAAATATGTTCAGAGAACATTCTTATGTTTAGAATAATTCTCTTATTCTTTTAAATTGCTAGTTTCACTTCATATAGAAAAGCTATAATTACTGTGACTAGTTCCATATTCTCCTACACATTGATATACTTTGTCATTTATTTTTCTTACCGTCAAGTGGATAGTTTGTATATTTATTTTTGTAAATACACAGGCAAATCTTTGGAGACTATGTTTCCAGACGTAAACACTGGGAAACTGTCTGACTGACATTTAGGATCTACCAGGTTTTGCTCAACACATCTACCAGTTTGCTATGTTAAAATACATTTAAGTGTTTTATTTGCCTGTTCTATGGACAGAAGTATTCAACTAAAAAATTACTGAAGCAAATAAAGTAAAATATCTATGAATGACTTAGCTTATGATTGCATTTAGTTCAACATTTTTATTGGATTATTTATATTTTATTTTTATTTTTAGGACTATTTTGTACATTGCGAACATTAGGCCACTGTTTATTGTCTAAATTGTAGACATTGTCTTCTTTTTGACATTGTAGCTTGTACATGTTTAATGATGTCATTTATATTTCAGAATTTCTACAGTTTCTTGAACTTCAAAAATCAATTGTTTCTTTCCTGGTTTGAGAGTTTTGCCAATGTATGGACATTCTCAGAAAGCAGACACACTTTCTTGACTATTCTACAAAGACTGATTAGAATTTAATGATTGTAGAGAAAGATCAGCAGGCTGTAGGTGCAGAGCTTCATTACAAATTATCTCTTGTATCTTGACCCTTTGAATTGCCAGTGTCTCTGGACTAGCTTCTATGGAATCAAAATCTTAGAGAGCAACTGAGTCCTATGGCAGAAAGTTTTTGCATGCTGCCCTCCTCCTGCCCTCCTAGGGGATGTCCCCACCACTGATATTGAGAAGTGAGTTGATTTATAACTTTCTTTGTTTCATTTCTATGAAAACATCACAGACTCACTATTGGAGTATGGACCTGAGGAAACTTAAATCTTTTCCCAGGTATGATCAATCATAAGTGGTGGTGAAACCAGCTATATTTTGGTTTCCTTTAGCATGAGAACTTTGTTCTTTCCTCAAAATGTGTTGTGCTTAAGAAAAATCTGTTACCTCCAAGTAATGCAAACACACCGTTTAGGCCTTTCACGTTTTCAGGTCTTTGGAGTATTCAGATTATGCTAGGTACAATAGTATGAACAATAGATCTCAAAGCATTGTTGTTCAATACTTCTAAGCAATTATATATAAAATGGTGTATAAAATTATATATAAAATGTATATAATTGTCCATTCTAAATTAATGTCTAAGTCCATTTTAATGAGAATCATTAACAAACAATATAAGTCATTGGTTGAATCTCTTTATCATACATACTATTGTTCCATATTTTCTAAATTTGACCTCAATATTTCACTGTCTTGTTTCACTGGATGCTTTGTGTTCTTCTCCAATGTGATATTTTTGGCTATGTCTTCTCTTAGATTACAAATAATTAGAATAAGCTTTGGGATTTTGATAAGGACTGCATTTCATCTATAAAACAGATTAGAAATACTTGACACTTTGCTTTGCCTCTTAATACATATTCAATTTCTGCTCGTTCTTGAGTTTCTTTCAATATGTTTATTGTCTATCTCATACAGCATGAGTATTCAATTTTCTATTTTAACAATTACTTTCAATATAGTTCATATTCATATATTCATTTTGATCAACTGTAAACTGTGCATATCTTTATAAATCTTAATCTTTCTTTTAAGATACGTCATATAAATAGAAATACGTCACTGCTGACATTGTTATTTTGTTCTGATAAGGTATCTCTTTCTTTTCAATTTATTGTGAGATGTTCTTCTTTTTTTGTGTTGGTTTTATTTGAGGAAGATCTTTCTATGAATCCAGGGCTGCCTGAGAACACACTTCCCCATTTCCACCTAGGAGCTGTGATTATACCCATGTGCCACCATATCTAGCTTACTTGTAAATATAAACATGCACACATACTTCCATATCCCTAAGGAAAGCTTATTGATAGTATTCTATACATTATTTTATGAGTGTGTGCCAATTTAGTGTGAAGATCTTATGAATTTTCAGTCCAGTGCTAGAGCAAGGAAAGTAAGAAAAATTCACAAACTATCTTGTAGAGTTGAAGTACACTATTTTGTTTTTGAGTTGGATAAAATGATGAAGTAAATATTATCCTAAACATAGTTTTATAGATATTTTTCTGCTCTGTGCTATTGGAATACTCTTCCCTCAACTATTATTTTATATATACAGATAGCACTTTTATTAGTTTGTATATACATTAGATGGAATAAAAATCAAAGGATAGTATCCAATTTACATTGTTAATATCAACAAATTAAGAAAATGGGCTCAGATTATTTCAGAAATAAATGTGTATATTTCAGATTTTTATGACCTGTGAACGTGAAATTTTTAAAGACAAATAGCATTTGTGCTGTGCGTGTGTATATGTGTATATGATTGATTGACACACACACAGAACATAGATGCAAGAAGAAGTTCAACAACTTTACTTGCCAAGTCAGCTCATTTTCCTGATTAACTTGGATATGCATTAATAGTATAGTAAATTTCTCTTTAATATATTAAATTTATTTACTTACTCTTAATGATACATTAAATTTATGAACACTTCCCAAGGTGAAGTCAATATGCAGTCTTATAACTGTGAGTCTATCTAATTGGACTGTTAATAAGCTAAGTCAATAATTTACATAATTTTTTTCTCATGTATTCTCTAAAGAATTTACTTTTAAAAGTCTATATAGGTTGGGCAGTGGTGGCACACGCCTTTAATTTCAGCACTTGGGAGGCAGAGGCAGGCGGATTTCTGAGTTCGAGGCCAGCCTGGTCTACAGAGTGAGTTCCAGGACAGCCAGGGCTACACAGAGAAACCCTGTCTCGAAAAACAAAAAACAAACAAACAAACAAACAAAAAAAAAGTGTATATAGATAGAGTTTACATGATAACTTGTGAGGCTGATCTTTGCTCACATTCCCAAATATAATGATGTCGTTGATAGCTATAAATGCATCCCAAAAGTTAAATCAACAGTTGAAGGTAGATTGATATTCCCTTTTAACTATGGATAAGTGAACGTATCTTTGATATATGTTAACATTCTAGGATTGATTCTGCCTTTTCAAAATTACAAAGCTCTATTTTGTTTTAGCAACTTAAAAAGTAAAAACTTACTTCACCTCCTGTGACACCCAAAAGTAGTGCTTCTGCTGTAGCATCAACACACGTGTTTACTTCTAAAACAGATTGCAGCTGAATCCAGTAAACCTGTCTCTCCTATCTTCCATTGATTGTATCACTGCTTACAGGATTTACATGGATTGATGACTGTGAAATCTATGACATATTTTTTAAAAGCTCTTATTTCCTGGGATTCTAGGCAAGACTTGTGTTTCAAGAAAGGCAAGCACTGAATGATGGATGACACTTTTAAAGTGACATTGAGATTGGCAATGTGTCAAAATTCAGAGGAGGTGTTTGGCAGGTGAGCAGTGAGGATGTGTGGGAGCACTGGAGTGAGGCAGGTGTAAAGAGAGGTTCTTAATACCTTTGAGACTGAGACTTCGATCAGCAGAACCTAAAAGGAGTTGTATGAAATGCTTACCATTTTAAGGACACAGCTTTGGGAGACTCGTTGGTCAGTTACATATTTATAAATACTGGCATTCAGACATTTTTCAGCGTGCGAATTAGCAAATCAAACTTCGTTTGTCCTGTGGGCTCTATTTTATACCTGAAACACGCATGCTCTGTTTAACTAATGACGTCAAATCCTTTATCTCTCTTCTTATTTGAGGTCATTGTCATCACCTTAGCCACAGTCCAAATCTACTCACCTGACTTTATGCATTAATGTATAGAAATAGCCTCCAATTTATAACTTAAAGACAGAAATAAGAAAGCTATCCTTACCATTTGTCTATTCCTCAAGTTCTATAAGCACTCATTTGGTTGATAACTTTATCCATGACAAATTTCTTGGCTCACATCCCTACTGACATATCTGTACATCAGAAACTTACCATTCCTGTTTTGAACTAGCTTTTTGATTCTTCCATTCCCCAAATTTCTTGTAACTCATTTTTATTCTCTATATTTCCAATATTCTTGAAAAGGACACAAATAATATTGGCAAATTTTGTTTAGAATAATTGAAAGAACATTGAATTGTCTGTTGTTATGTTCACATATATTCCAGGAGAACGTCAAAGGTTGAGAACATTAACTCAGCTTACCTGTAGACAATGCACTACTCTCCAAAGGACTGCTGTAGCTGTAAATACCATGTACTACTGAGACAGACTGTTGGCAACACTTGGACCATAGTTGCCGGGGAAACAACATCAAGAACAACCTAAATGTCTCGTCCAAAATGAATTAATACATTTAACTATTTCATTTTCAGGGAAATGGATTTGGAGTTGGTATAGAAATATTGATATCATCCTGTGTGACTTCAATACACATGAGAATTAAATTAACTACTGGGAAGTGGTGTTTTATTTTTCATGACCTGGAAATCAATGGGAGAAACAGCATGTATGCTAAACAAAATTACTTAAACACATGATCAAATAGAAATGATATAAGAGATGAAAAATCATATGTCTTGATTTCCTTGATCATTCAGCTGCTGATTTTCTACTATTTGTATATTTACTAGCCAATAAAAGCAATTATAGTGTAGGGAATAAGAGTTAAAATAATTATAGTAAGTGGTACATGAGAATTATAGTTTTACTAAAACACTGTTCGATGTTAAATGCTTGAAGATTGGCATAGCTCTTGAAGTTTGTTTCCTACAGAGAGCTAGTTATATATTGTTTTTGACACTGAATAATAAAATTTAATGAGTCTTTCCAGGACAGTAGCACACTGCATTTTTTCTATCACTCAACTGCCGTTTATTTGAAATTTAACTTCTTGACATTAGCTCAGGAAAGACGTTTTATCTGTAGGCATTACTGGTTGTGTTATTACAATGGGAGGTATTTTCTTAGCCAGATGTGAAGCGAAGATAACTGTGCTCTGTCCTCAACCTTTACCTCTCCTACTCATGGCTGCAAATTAGTCTATCGAAAGAAAAATGTCAGGAAAATGGCATTAGGCTTCTTTGCACTATCAAGACTGGATATAACACTGGACACTGAAAGTAAATAGACAGTGAGTAATTTGTTGTATCCCCTCTCCCACCAAAGTCCTCTAGGAAATAAGCCTAGTGTTTTCACACTTTTTTATGCCAATCTATAATCATGAAACATGTCTCCTACAGTGTCTAGACTATATCGGTAACTGATGTAACTGATTGATTAATCAGTCATGTAAGAAAGGTCATTTCATTTTTGTCCTAATCTTGTTCTTCAGTGACAGTGCTATTGTATAGAATAGGTAGGCCATGGATTCAACTCTTAATGCTACAATCAAACAAACAAAAAGAAAAGCATCATTCATTATCTCTAAATAAAAATGCCATGTTCTAAATCAAAATTGGAGGACAAAGACTATGACATCATAGAATTTTACATGAAATGGGGATGTCTTTGGAAAGGAAAGCTTGCAAAGATCCCATGAAAGATATTAGTTAGGCTGACATTTGCATGTGTTGGATAAATGACCACGACCACCTGAACACTCACAGAAAGGGCAGAATAGCCAAAGAAGTCCAGGGCAGATTGGTGAAGTGTGAATGCATCTGGCATGGTAGAAGAGAAAGGAGCAGAACAGAATAGTTTTTCATTTTGAATATAGTCTCAAGAGTAAGTAGAACACGGAGATTTAAACTACATGGTGGTTTTAGTTTTCAAGTGTTAGTGTAGCTTTGTGTTCTCCATGGATGAAAAACAAATCTACTTATTACAATGAATTTTCAAATTAAGAATGATCCCTAGATATCATAAGTCATGGTATCTGTCTTTAGTAAAGACTGAGGCATTGCTTACATGAGAAATATCTTGAATTATAATAATGAGTACCCTGAAATGGTACATGAAGTTCTATCAGAGTCATAGGACAAAAATTTCCAGTTAATAATATCCAAATAAGAAAATCAATGCTTCCTGTTGGTTCTCTTAAATGGCATCTGTTTAATCTCTCATTGAGGGTTTATCAGAGAAGATTGTGTTTCATATCAGGCCATGAATCTTTTTACCTCCCCTAAAGCATATAGCATTTGACTTACTGCAAAATTCTTAAAGTCATCACTTGGAACAGCAGATCTTTACTCAGAGATGTTAAGAAGCCTATCAGTAACTAATGGACTACAGTGGCGATTAAATCAATCAGTGACTTACAGGATGTTATTGTAAGTCAATATGTAAGGTTCATCAGTGCAGTGTTGAAAGCAGCAGAAATTGACTTACAGGTGCAGGTGCACTTCAGCATTGTGCTACCAGCTCCATTTGTCAATATGGAGAAATGAAAGTTAAGAAACATTAATTGACGTTGCCAAGACTGCAAAAACACTGGAGTGACAGAGCTAGTCAAGGACCCTATGCTGTCTCATTCCCAAAACTCTTCTCTAAGTCCTGTATGATATTGCCTCTAGATCAAAACTCCCTGTTTGGTGGGTAGCAGGCGCAGTCCAATGCATTCTACTGTGACTCTTAGATAATGAATGGCTGGGGATGCTGTCTCCGATCTTTCTAAGATGTTAAGCTGTTTCTCTGTGAGTTCTCAGCCATGAATCTCTGTCCTGTACTTGCCTATATTTCTCGCCCCATTGACTTCTCGGTGAGATGGAATACGGGAAAGATGTAAAGCCTCTGCCCCTTTTTCCATTAGTGACAATATTTTTCCAGTTCACTTACAGATTTAAGCAAAGGCTCTTTGTTAGCCAATTCATCTAACACTTCACTCACACAGAGCCCCAGACACACAAATGCCTCCTAAATCTTCACCTTCTTATTCTATTAGCTTCAGAAAAAAGGAATGTGATATTTTGCCTGGTATATCTTTTTGTCATGAAAGGCATCTAAGTTCTGAAAAACTCATTGATACAATAGGCTGCCAAGGATTATAGGTTAAACCCTACCCTACTCATAAATGAGTAACTACTTTTTAACCCCATTTCTCATGAACTGGGGCTTATAGTTTATAAAACAGGCTCACCTTTGTGACATGGAGTATTATTTTGAAAAAATGTGAATAATGAAATGGAAGTGTTCCAGTTAACAGCCTAATATTTAATTTTTCTATCTCATCTGAAGGCAATTGAAATTTGGAGTTTATTTTAAAAAAAAAACTCTAGTATAAATACAGCATTCTTATTATAATGTACCCTGATATTTAAAAAAATATTTTACTGCAGAGCACAAAAAAAAATACACTAGCAGGTCTGGTTACTCTTGAAGTCAATGTTCTTGGCTTATTAGTTACCAGACAACTTAAAGTTGTCACAGATAGCTGAGTTAGGTATTCACACTAAATATAGTGAGAGAATCCTGAAAGATATATTTCTACTGGGTGTGAATTTTAAAAACATTTGTGTGATTTATCACAACATGTTTTTTTTCATTTAAATATGTGTAATGAGCTCAGATTCCAGTTTAAATTTTAGACCAGTCTAGATGCATTTATTTTCAAGCCTTTTACCCCCTTTCCATTTCTTTAAGCCATACAACTTAAAATCAGAGTTAGCATGGAGCATTCCCTATAGTTCCATTTCATTCATGTAATTTAGTTAATAGACTTCTACAGAATGCATGAAGTTGATTAGGCTTTTCAGAATCTACCCCTGTGACCATCAATGTCCTTAGGCTGATCTTATTCGAGAAAACTTGGCATGACCGTGTGCATACGTTAAAGGAAGCAACCTGAAATTTAAAGACCTCCCCCCCTCCTCTATTGATTGATGGACAATTTCTGAAGAATGCAGTTTATCAAGAAGCCTTTCCTCTCTACTTCCAGAGATCCCTGTTTCAGAGCAGTGTAATTTCCTGTGTAAGATGGCATCGAGGACACGAGATATCCTTGTGTTTTGACAGTAGAGGACATTTGTGTGAGCTGGACTGTTATCCTTGACAGCAATGAACCTGTCAAGAATGATACATCTGTAAGAATCTTTGTGCAAGTAAGCAACCACAGATATGTTTTCTTAAACAGCAGAACAAACAAACAGCTAGAGTAAGATGTATTGTGCACAGGTAAAAGATGCAAAATATGATACAATTTGAAGAAAAAAGACTATAAGGAATCAGGGGGATTTGCCTTTTCAATAATGCATAGGATAGAATGAAAGCCATTTGCAAAATGACCCACAAAAATCAAAGTGATTCAAACAGCAAATACTACATAAACAGAAACTACTATTCCATCTCAATAAAGGTGAAGGACAGATACATGAATTGTCATTGGAAAAATGTAATAAAAGTTAGATTAAAAAAGTAAAATTAAAAAAAGTAAAATTTATATTTGTGCTTATTTAGAAAAAACTTCCTTTCAGTTAGAATGAATATTTACTAAATCATTCATTCACTTGCATTGGTTATATGAATTTCCTTCCGACTCATAAGAATCCCATTTCTGGAGTGATTCAGTTTTGGCAAATGAAAGCAAATACTCCTAGCAAGGTAATAGCTTGTTTGAAAAAAACATGATGACAAAAATTAAAGTTAAATTTAAGACCAAAAATGTTAAAGCTTTTTAATTTACACTATCACTGGCAATAATTGCAATTACACTCCGATTCTTAAAACAAATTCCAGTTTGAATGGAAGTCATATCATATGATAAATGTAACACAGTAATAAATTTGCCAGACTGTGAATTTCTAGACACAGTGTGCGATGACTATGAGATTATTAAAACAGTCACTAGCAATTTTATTTTTAGTATCTATGAAATGGTTCTCACATCAATAATTATTAGATCATATTTTAACACATATTAGATCATATTAAGCAAAAATATCTTTAAGATCTTGAAGTTTTACATTGCAAGAGTGTTAAAATTTAAATTCAGAATACATATCTTATAAAGGAAATTAGTAAATATATTTAACAAGGATAAAGTTGCATTATAATACTTTTTAAAAAATTTTTTCAATGCATTGTCTTTAACTCCTATATTGCCCAAAAGGAATATAAGTTTTATTAAGGTCTCAACCAACAAAATTTTAGGTAAAAATTTTCATGCTAGTTTTTTTTTTAGCTATAAATATAATTTTTCTGTTCAATACATTTGAGAATAACATGTAGGTTATGTGGGTGGAATACATATATGTGAACCTGTGATATCAACCTAACACATCATGAGAAAGTACAGTACGACTAGGCATAGACCTCCCATATGAAGGCTGGAAGAGGCAACACAGTAGGAGGAAAAGTGTCTCCCAAAGCATACAAAAGAATCAGAGAGACACCCACTC
This sequence comes from Grammomys surdaster, assembly GCF_004785775.1. Lineage (NCBI taxonomy): Eukaryota > Metazoa > Chordata > Mammalia > Rodentia > Muridae > Grammomys > Grammomys surdaster. The sequence goes on along the minus strand of NW_021604791.1, from coordinate 2,001,853 downwards.
CCCACACCCAATTCCCGCTGTTGAGAGTCCAATGAAAACATTAAGCTAAAAACCATAACTTATACACAGAGGATTCAGCCCAGACCCATCCATGCTTCCTGACTGCTGATTCAGTCTCTGTGAGCCCCTATGAGCCCAGCTTAGTTGATGCTCTGGGTGGTGCTCTTGTGGTTTCTTTGAATCCTCTGGCTCCTATAATTCTTCGTCCACCTCTTCTATGAATTTTCCTGAACTCCAAGAGGAGGATTGGATGGACTTCTCTATTTTGAGCTCTATCTCCATCTAATATTTGGCTATGGAGTATTCTTATCTTACCTGCAGGCCACCAGGATCTTACAGTCATTCTAGGGCAGAGGTCACCAAGCCCTTAAGGGATACCTGATAGCTTAATAAGTTTCTTCAGTCATTATGCTGTGGTTATGTGTAAATCAATTCACAGGTCTGAGTACTCTGGGGGAAGTGTCACTAATTGACTGGGATAAAGCAGGCAGTTACACAGTGCCATCAGGTTAAGAGATGGCTGTCAAGTCAGCTCTTTGATTTATTTCTTTGAGACAATGTCTCAGGTAGCTCTGGCTGGGTTGGAGCTCTCTATGTAGACCAACTAGGCTGACCTTGAACTCACAGAGAGCTCCCTGCTTCTGTCTCCTGACTGCTGCGATTACAGGTGATGTCACCATATCTGGTTGATATAATTTACTTTAGAAAGATTTTACACACAACACACACACACATAGGGGTAACCAGAATAGTGATCATTAATGGCTTAAATGCTCTGAGAGCTGAACTATTGTTGGAAATGAAAGGAAGGAAAGCAAGAGTAACCATGTTCTCCTAGGACTAGTCTTACCTGTTCTTATTCTCTACCTTTGCCCTCTCCCACTTGCTAATCTATGCACACTACCTGTTCACTTATTACTCAGACTGAAGGTTAGAGGTGCTCTAGGTTTGCTGTGGAGTTGAACTAGTTTTCTCTAACCCACCTGTGTAAAAGCTTGAGGTTATTCAAGCATTTGGGAAATAATAATTTTCGCTTTTACAGATGTTAAATGAAATATTAGGTGTGAATTACTACATTTAAGAGGTTGAAATTAACTGGTGAACACATACACTTAGTTTGTGGTCTCTATACCCTTTAGATTATTTTAAGTGACAGATTTTTAAATTTGCCAAATGCACCAGAATGGCCACGAGATTTGAACAAATGTATTATTAAAAAAAAAAAAAAACTTAAACGTTTGCTGTGAGGTGTGTAGTATTCAGTCTAATGATCCTAGGCATCAGTGCTGGTTGGCATGTTGTGGGGCCTTCCCTTCAAGTGAATGTTATATAGCTGGTATTCTGTCTCACTGCAGAGTGTTCCCAGCATTTATACCAGACTCGCATAGTCTAGAATTCTGGAAATCTCTAGGCAAGGCGTAGGCATCTTTTATCCTCATTGTTTACTATATCCAGAGCTATCTCAATACACATTACAGAATGAGGCTCTACTCTGCTCAAAGGTTACTGGTTGGTCTTTATTATGCAATATGATATTTCTTCTTTTAAAAATAATTTTATAAAAAACTACATGGATGTGTTTGTACACTTGTACGCAGGTATCCACAGTATCAGATGGCCTGGAAGTAGAGTTATAGAAAGTGATGAATTCCCGGACATGGGCGTTAGGATCTGAATTTGGGTTCTCTAGAGGAAACGACTATGCTCTTAATTGCTGAACCGTCTCTCCTACTTAAATCTTCCTTCTCTCAGGCTGTTATGGCTGCTACTGCTGGTCATAACTGCTTCAATCTAGTTTCATGCACATACCTGGCATTTCAGTTCCCTAGAGGAATCTCTGAAAAACAGGCTGTAATGTTTAACAAGATTTTACTGAAGTCTTGGGGAAAATAGAAGAGAAATATAACTAACGTCAGGAACTTTTGAAAAGATGCCCAACAGAGCTACTGCTCTCCAACCTGTGCCAACATTACCTTCCTGGACCTAGTGGGGGATCCTGAACAAGGAGTGTGTGTGTGTGTGTGTGTGTGTGTGTGTGTGTGTTGTTAATTAATGGAATAAGATGTTTATTGACTCTTCATATTGAAATGTTTATCCAGTGTTTGGTAGCTGAGATCCTCTCTGCATTCATGCATGCATTTGCAGGAGTGTTCTATTTTTTTCTTTATCTATAATAAAATACTGACCAAATGCAACATGAGTAAATGGTTTATTTAGCTACACTTCTAGGTAATAGTCCATTATTGAGAGATGTCCAGTCCATTATTGAGAGAAGTCAGGGCAGGATTTGAAGTCAGGAGCTTGACTGCCTCAGATGGCTCTATGTGGGGTCAGGTGTTTCAGTTTACTGCCTTTAGAAAAGTAACACTTCCACCTATGGCAGACTAGGCCATCCTCCCCTACATATACAGCTGGAGCCATGGGTCCCTCCCTATGTGCTCCCAGGCTGCTGCTTTAGACCCTGGGGGCTCTAGTTGGTTCATATTGTTGCTCTCCTTGTGGAGCTGCAAACCCTTTCAGCTCCTTCAGTCTTCTCTCTAACTTCTCCATTGGGAACCCCATGATCAGTTCAATGGTTAGTTGTGAACATCTGCTTCTGAATATGTCAGACTCTGGCAGACCTCTAAGGAGACTGCTATATCAGGCTCCAGTCAGCATGCACTTCCTGACATCCACATCAGCTTCTACCTTTGGTGACTGCACATGAGATGTATACCCAGGTGTAATGGTCTCCAGACGGCCCCTCCTTCAGTTTCTGTCCCACACTTTATCTCCATATTTGTTCCCTTGAGTATTTGTTACTCCTTCTAAGAAGGACTGAAGCACCCACACTTGATCTTCTTTCTTCATGAGCTTCATGTGGTCTGTGAGTTGCATCTTGGGTATTGCGAGCTTCTGGGCTAATATCCAATTATCAGTGAGTGAATACCATGTGTGTCCTTTTGTGATTGGGTTACCTCACTCAGGATGATATTTCCTTGGTCCCATGAAGGCTGCACATCCAGTGTTGGAGAATTTGAGGGTGGGGAGGTGGGAGTGGGGGCACATCCTCATAGAATGCAGGAGGAGGGGGAATAGTATAGGGGGTTCCTGGTGGGGGGGGAATGGGATAAGGGGATAACATCTGAAATGTAAATAAAATATCCAATAAAAAAAGAAAGGAAAAGAAAAAATAAGAAAGGTAACACTCTTAGTCAAGAAGTATGCCTCAGTGTTAGCAAAACAAAAGTTTTCTTCCTTATCCAAAGAATTTGTTTCGGGAGTAGTGATTAAAACAGAATTATTTTTATTGTGGTATCAGTTGTGCCTTGTTACTTTTGAGCACAAGACAATGACTTAATTTAGTCAGGAATTACAGACTCTTCCTGGTTTTCCTTCTTCCCCATTTTCTTTCTCTGACAGGCTACTATGTTACTACACAGCCTTCAGCTACGAGGCTACCCTCACCTTGCTGTTCTTCTCTCACTTTCTCCATCACCCCATCACTCCACAAATCCCCTGGATCTGTCAATTCCATACCCCCAGGATCATAAGAAGAGAGGAAATGTTTGTTCAAATTGGTGCATACATGTTCTGCAATCATCTCATAGGCAAATTCTTTTCAGGACAGTTCTTGACGACTTCTTTCCAGATGATTAAGTAGGGCAAGAAATTCTGAAGCCTAAAGAGCTGAGCTTTCCCAGAGTTAGGAATTCTCTTTCTGGGGTGCCTTGGGTGTACTGGACAACAGTTGGATACCAGCTGCGTCTATAGCAGCTGGCAATTTAAACTAGAATGATAATAACGGGAACCTAGGAATACATATGTATCTGTTATTTTATTTAATGGTTTGTTGTAAATTGTTATTTGAGGTTTCCCAATATCCAACACAGTATTAGTATATAGTAAAATGCTAATAATTCTCCTTATTGAGTCATGTGTTTATGGTGCTTCAGACTTATACATAATACTTTATTCACTAGATTTTCCTTACTTTAATTATTGATAAGATAATTGATAAGGTAATCTGAATACATCTTCAATATTGTTTCCTGACTTCCTTATATTATATCAACAGGCCTTTGCTATTACTGTGAAAGAGATGAGCCCATGCTGCTCATTGTATGATGTGTTGAAAGCAGAATGGACAAAGGAAGGCTAGGAAACATATGTACATCAAATCAAAGCCCCAGTGACCTACAGATTCAGAGGCACATCCTATGTTTCCATCACTTTCTATGATAACACTTTGTCATTTACATATGTGGCTTGTCTAAAAGGCTGATGCCATAACACTAGAAAAAGGTTAGTTAGTACCTTCTGCAGCGGAACAAGAACTGGTTGCAACCAGCAGCACATGAAGAGTGTACTGAAAACAAGGTGAATAGCTTAACCAAGTCAACAGTGCTTTTTGAAGAGTAACAGAGAGTATACCAGCTTCCTATTGCTGTAATAGAGATCCAAGAGAAATTATTTCAAAGAAGGAAATCCACATTTTGGTTCATAGTTTCAGAGGTCTTGGTTGAAGGCTGGCTGGCTCTAGGTTTATAGGTCTTTGTTGTTATGGAAGAAGAGAGGATGGGAGCATGTTGCTCATGGTATGATGTGTGGAAAGCAGAGTAGAGAAAGGAAGGGCTAAGAAAGATATATAATGTCAACCACATTTCCAGTGTCCTGCAGATTCAGAGGCACATTCTATTTTCCAACACTCTCAATAGTCAATTCCAATCCTGAATCCATCAAGGGAATAAACCATGAATTTGATCACTACTTTGAGTTCTGATTATCTGTGGAGATGATGTGAGGAATACATTTAGATTTTGCTTTACTAATCTAACCAATGAACATCAGGCTCAAAAAAGCATGTTTCTATTGATAAAAAAAAATTGTTAGCTCTTAAGCTTGTGTCTGGGGTTTGGTGGGTAGGTTGGCGTGATGTTTTATAGGTGTGGAGTGTGTGTGTGTGTGTGTATGCTTTCAGGTGCACATGGACGTATATAAACTCAAGGTTGGTGCCAGTGCCTTCCTTAGATCACATTTGATTTTTATTTTATTATTTTTTGAGACAAGATCCCTCACATGAAACTCAGCGGCTTGGCTAAGACAGATATACAATAATACATTTCACAGATTGCCTGTTTCTGACCGCTCTACAACAGGCTGGAGTTAAAAGCATATTTCTTCATGTCTGGCTTCTTAGTGAATTTTTGGGAACTGCATGCATGTTCTTATGCTTGCAAGCAAACATTTTACCTCATGACCCATGTTCTTACCCCTATTTTCAAATCTGTTAAAGACACTGTGTACTGGATAAAGACAAAAATAAGTTAAAAAATAATTTGCTAGAGAATGTAAAAAAATTTAAAGCTTTTCAAAAGATTATATATTGATTATATAGCTGAACAGAGTAACCAATAATGTGATGTCATTTTTATTCTGTCTTACCAAAAGGATAAAGATGCATGCCTTTTATCCATTTTAGAATCACAGTTGTAGTGTAAAAGCCTATTACAAAAAATTCAGTACTTCTATTTGAAAAGGAAAATCAGAAAGCAATGAAATGTCTGAAATAAAATTGAAGTGACAATTGCTCAGGAAACAGATTCTGAACATAGAATTTTCCTGTGAAGGAGAATGTTCGAAGTCATTTTAAAGCATTTGATAGAAGCTCTGAATGACATTTGAGAATCATTGAGGAAAATCTAATAAGTGAAAGCAACTGAAATTCAGTCCCTATGCAAGAAAACAGAATGAGTCCTTCCCATATATTGCATGTGCAAACGTGAACACACTTCTTGTGCTGGTGTAGTTATCAGTGTAGGTATCACAAGTATAACCATGTCTTGCAAGCCGGCTTGAGAATCGGAGCATACTGTTATTTAAACGTTGGTGACAAATATTGTTGCAGGTGCGAGATAAGGTGCAAATTTTTCAAATTATCACCTGGTTTGTTTGCAAGAAGGAAAAAGTCATGCTTGCTTGGCAGAAATGTTATGGCGCTGAAATACTAACACCTGCTCTCTGCGCAAGACAAGATTTGAACTCTTCCATCTGTGAGGTTGCAGCCTTCCATTGAAAAGAATCAGTACAGATTTTACAGTGATGCATTTATCGTCAAAGAACAAAGGGGTTCTCAAGTTCAGCACAAAGGTGACAGTTTATTAAATATTTGTAATGTCACAAAGTACACAAGCATTTACAAGTCTAGTCATGTGATGGGGAAATCTATGTAATTGTGGAATACACAACTGACTCCATGTAGAAATCCATATCCTTTCCTGATCTTGAGTTTATCCTGAGTATAATGGCAGTGTGGCTACATGACTGCCGTCTGCTTACTTAACCTAAAGATTGAAATCATGGTTAATTGAATGCTTCTTCTACTAATTTAGCATGCTCTTTGCTCATGCTCAGTGTCCTCTGTGGTCAATTTCTTCTGTAATATTGTTTTTGTGAGCCATTCATACTCATACAACACACAGACATACAGTACATTTAGATGTCAGAAAACCTTGGGCATTATGCGATGTCCAATTGTATCAAGTTAATAGCACCCAGAGGCTCATGTCTATTGGGTACTACAAGAGTGCTTTTATTAGAGACAAAACTGAAAATTTATTGTATCAGTAAAAAAAAAGTATGAATTGCTACAAGAAATGCTTTCTAGGTTAAAGTGATATACTTAGTATGGAAAATGTCCATCTAAATTGCTGAGAACAGGAGAAATTTAGTACTTTGAAATCCTTATAATCTATATAGTGGCTGGCTGCCCTGAACAAGGCGTCTCTCAGGGCCTATAACCTTGATTTTGCTTTCCATCTCCTGACCTCTGCTGACAGTTCTTCACACATTCCCCAGTAATGACCAGCTCAGAGGTCAGCAGAACTGCTTTTCTTTCCCACAAAAGCCTCCCTATGTTCTCCCAGGCTTACATCTGAGCTTTGACCTCATATTTCTTCATTTAATGAAAGATCTCTCTCTCTCTCTCTCTCTCTCTCTCTCTCTCTCTCTC
>NW_021604791.1:1992790-1994762 GCF_004785775.1 Grammomys surdaster | reverse complement strand
TCTTTCTGTCTTTCTTTCTTTCTTTCTTTCTTTCTTTCTTTCTTTCTTTCTTTCTTTCATTCTTTCTTTCTTTTTTTCTTTCTCTCTCTTCCCTCCTTCATCTACCCTTCCTTCCCTCCCTCCTTTCCCTCCTTCCATTCTTCCTTCATTTTTCTCTCTTTCTTCCTTCCATTCTTCCTTCATTTTTCTCTCTTTCTTTCTTCCTTTCTTTCTTTTCTTTTCTTCTTTTTTCTTTCTTTTCTTCTTTCTTTCTCTCTCTCTCTCTCTTTCTTTCTTTCTTTCCTTTGTTCTCCATTTCAAAATTTCTACCCTTTGCTATAATTTATGTTTTGTTTTGTTTGTTTTGTTTGTTTGCTTGCTTGTTTGTTTGTTATATTGACTATACTGACCAAGGAAGTATCTTTAAAGGAGGAACCCTAAACCAGAGTGCTCCTCAACTCCAAGTTTGATTGGCATGTTCTTTACATTATAGTTTGCATACAAAATGATTATACATTCTTTATTTTGAAGGTGTTGTTATACAATTCGCACATTAGAAACAAAATATAAATTCCTTACTTTAGTTTGCATCTTTGTGGTGTGTGTGTGTGTGTTGGTGATAGTGGTGATGGTATCCAAAGTGTCTTATATGATAAGCAAGGATGCTAGCTCTGACATTCATCTCTGAACTTCTTTGTCACATTTTTATCTAGAGCCTTTTTCACTTCTATAACCATTGTATACCACACATATGCACACACACATATGCACACACACACACACACACACACACACACTCACAGTTTTGATAAGAAAGCAGCTCATATGAAAGCAGTATGGAAGAGAGCTGAAGTTTTGTCTGCAACCAAACAGAGCTCTCGAGATCAGAATTGTCTGTGTCTCAGCCTCTGAAGCACTAATTTGTAAAAAATGAGAAAAAGACTCCATTACTTGACACCAGTAGATTTCAACTGCTCTTGCTTTAGTGCTGTTGAATGCTATTATGTTTTCAGTTACATTGGTATTATAAATTGGTCCCTATGGATCTGTCTTTTTTAAAGGTAGCATCATCATTTTCAAGGCTGGATTAATGCCATCAAATTTGCTCTTTGATGTTAATAATTAAAAAAGGACAAACGTTCCTCCTGGATCTCCCTTCAGTGTAATTTCAACTTCGTTTCTTTGTCAGTTTTAGATCACTGGTAATATTTGTGTCTATGTTGAGTCTTTCTGGAACTTGTGACTCATTTCTGAACTGACAAGAATAATTGTTACTGTGTGTCCCCTGTGTCTCTGGAGTTATCAGTCTTTCTTTAGGGATATTTAGATGGGAGTGATGATCTATATGCTGGTATATCAATTCCATTCAATCCTGAAATATATATCACACAGAACCACTTTGAATAATATTATATAGAAAAACATAAGTAACCTAAATTATTCTGTCCTTTGATTTGATATACTTTTGTTGATGGACATAGAAACCAGGATCCTATGCATGCTTTTCATGGGCTCTGCCTCTGAGCTTTACTGCAGTACTACACATAAAGTACTTAAAAATGTTTTTATACCATGTTTGAGAATACAGGATAATTGTAAATACTATGTTGAAAGTAAAGTAAAGAAAATCTAAAACCAGTCAAATGCATGGATGAAACAAAACAAATTTTATTTTTTTGGTCATTTTGTTTGGACATAATAATAAATAAATAGCTCTAAATTTTGGCAATATATTCTATAGGCATGTTCTTCAAGTTTCATACAGTAACTGATGTGTTTATAAAAAGATAAAGAGAAAAGGGATATGTTTTGTGGATGTGTGGTAAGGTGTGCGGGAGAGGGAGCACCTCCACAGGCCCATGCTGAGGCGTCCCTTCCCCCTGAGCAACCAGCCACAAGACAGTAGAGAATAGAATAGAGTTTATTCAGGGCATGGAGAGGGGAGTTGAGAGAGTACTAGAGGCAGAGAAAGGCAGAGAGGAAGGGAGGGAGA
>NW_021604791.1:1987896-1992690 GCF_004785775.1 Grammomys surdaster | reverse complement strand
ACCCCTCCTTTTATAGTGAGTCAGGCATACCGGGCTATTGCCAGGTACCTTTGGAGTGGAGCTTAGGCAAAATGCTTACATTAAGACAAACAACTTTTCAAGAAGGAAGGTTATTTATTAATTTCATAGTTAGGGTTTGGGAGAACACAATTTTAGTTTAAAAATAAAAAAGATGCAGACAATTAGAAATCTCTGGAATTGATGTATCACCTTGATAGAATATATTCTAACATGTGATCTGTAACCTGTAGGACTGATAAATTATTTCATCCCATTGAGAATAGTGTGATTGCTATCAATAGAATTCTCAGGCATTTGTTATATTTCAGAAACCAAATACTAAACTGCTACAGTTGTCATGAAAACTCGAGTAGCATGCAGCAGATCTTCAGTAATAGCAAAAGTTTAAAGGAAAACAGAACTTTAATTGCAGCCATCTGGTTGTAGGATTGGACAGCGTTTTATGAGTGAGTTTACATGGGAATTCCATTATTTTTCCTTGGATATAGTCTTGGACTCTAAGATCCAAAACCAGAGGACTTACTCTCACAGAAACACACACGATCCAGACTCGCTGCAGTAACATGAGGTTTAATGATACTAGTGCACTCGGACTCTCTCGCATGCAGGCAAGAGAACCCTGAACAAAAGCTGGGAGCAGTTCTTATGCAGAGTTCACTAGGGCAACCACAAAGTCTGACCTTTCCAGGTCCTGTCTCTAGGTGACTCAGATTATGACAAGGAGTGTCCTGAAATGTGTCTGTGTGCTCTGGGCCTTCCTCACTCACAGGTGGGTTCCCTCCTCTGTGGTCTGAGGAATGTTAATCAGCCTCTCCCTTCTTCTTCTGAATGTTAATCTAGCAAGTGTCCTCTGACTAAGGAATGTGCCCCTCCCAGGCTGTGTCCTGGGACAGTGGGGTTCTTTCAAATTTAAGTTCAAACAGAGACCTGAAAGTTCTAAAACCGGAGTTTTTGAGCTGGCTAAGATCAGGGCTGTTGTGCTTAAGCACACACATTCCATAACCACTACTTGAAAAATTATTAGTTGAATAGGCTTACTTCTTGTAGTTTCTAGGGACATTTTTTTTTTTTACAAAGGAGAATTTATTTGCAATGATATTAACTGCAAAACATGATTTATAATTACACATTGGCATTATCCCTCTGTATACGAGAGGAATTGATTTCAGGAACAGACCCACTTTACAGATACCAAAACCCATGGATTCCAAGCCTATCAATTGGCACATCATGATACAACTTACACATGTCTTTTTGTACATGTTAAATCATCTCTAAGTTACTTATAAACATGTAGTTAGAACCAAAGTAACAATTGTACTGTAATTTAGGGGAAAATGACACAAATTCTATACAAGTCCTTTTTTTTCCCTTCATTTTCTAACTTCTTTCTTTATCTGTTTCCTGGACTTTATTTTTAATTTAGCTGTATGAGTTTTTGTCTGCGTATATGTCTATACCCTCATGTGAATGCAATAGCTGTAGAGGCCAGGAGAGGGCATCGGCTTATAGATCATTGTGAGCTACCATGTAGGTGCTGGTAATCAAGCTCAGGTTCTCTGAAAAAGTGGTCAGTGCTCATAAGTACTGAGCCTTGTAACCAGCCAGTCTTTCTTAATTTATCCTTTTCATCCTTCGAAGCAGGGTTTCATTTTGTAGTCCAAGATGATGTCGAGCTTGCCATCTGCCTACCTCTACCTTCCAAGTGAGATTCTGAGTTTATAGGTACATGTACCCATGCCTGGCCTAAAAGTAATTTTCTGTTTGTAGTTGATTGAGTCCTTATACAGAACTGATGTTCTGGTCATGGGCTTGCACTGCATTGTGATTGATAGAATATGCCAGGAATGAAAGTTCACAATCCTTCCCATTTAAGCTTAATAGGTGTGCTTTAACATGTATATTTCACTTGGATTCTTACTGATAACCTCCCTACATATCCATGTTTAATTTTCTATTTAGATGAATTTAGGTTTGAGGAGCTTATTCCTTTCTTATAGATCCCACTCTCTCATCAGCAATCAAATGCCAATATTTCCTCAAATATGAACAAGATTTCTGTTCACTTCCTTCATACTGGCACTTGCTCTGGCCTGGATTTTCACAGGTCTTATGCATGCTATTACAATTACTGTGAGTTCATCTTCCCAATTGGGTCCAGACAACACTGTTTCTTTAAAGTCATCCTTCATTCCTCACTCTTAAAATCTCTTTAAAGTTATCCTTCACTCCACACTCTTACAATCTCCATGCCCCTTTTCAGAGTAGATTGATGACCCTTGAAGGTTGTAGGGATGTGAAATAGACATCCCATATTAGACTAAACATCTCAATATTTCTTAGTCTCTGCAAGTTGACCAATTATGAGTCTCAATGTTAAATGTTATCTACTGCAAGAATAAACTTCTCTGATGAGGACTGGGTGATCTATGTGTATAGAAACAAGTCATTAGGAGTCATTCTAAATATATGTTCACTTAGCAGAATAACACTAGTATATTTTCACCAAGGGCCCATGACCTTCTAGGCACAAGTTCTTAAACTTGTTGACAGTGCTATGTAGCAGTGAATTAGTCAACATTCTCTGAGCTTTCAGTGGTGTTGGGGTTCTGTACATGCTGCACCTACCCATAGAGCCCTCTGAAATCACAGATGAAACACACACACACACACACACACACCTGTTAATTTTGATATGCCTTGGATAGCTCAACAGTTGGCTAGCATATATTTTTCTTTGGTACTCCTGACTTAACACCTTCTTATTCTGTTTTATATTTGCTGCCCCATTACCTTCTAGGCAGCTCCCCCAACAGGGCTACGTTCCCCTTCCACCTACATTTTGGATGATTTTTTTTTTCTGTAGCTCTGAAATCTGATACCTCTGCCTCTGAGTCATGGTGAATCTGCTTCCTTCTCTCTCTCTCCTATCCATCCTAACCCCGGGAGTCCTAAAAGTCCCACCTCTGTCTCCCTTGCACAACCATTGACTGCTGGCATCTTTATTTACCAATCAGAACAAACTGGTGACAGGGTGGCTTACATGCAGACACTCTTGTAAGCAGTTTGTGTGAACAAAATTAACATTATAACACAAGAGCATTAGGCCAAAGGCACTTTAGTGTCATGTGTGGTTTCCACCTCATGGAGTAGACATTTAATCTAATAAAAATGTAGTTATTCAGTTTTATAATGTTTGTGCTACTATTGCACCAGGAGACATATCTTGCCTGAAAAGTTATTATTGTAGCTTTCAGGTTCACAGCAGGGTGAGATTCATGATTACTTTTTATCCAGTAATATGCACATTTTTGTACTATGAATGTTAGAGAATAGGGATGAAGCTTCTAGATGCTTATCAGCATTATTTCTTCACTTCTTGTAACTCAAGTATGTGGCGTTTAGAGTAATAGAGTATAGAGTAATTGTAATCAAGCCACATGGCTGCTCTGGCAAGGGATCATATCTAAAGAAATTCTCGGTCTGTATGATCCAGATGGAACAATATACCTTTAATCCCTCTGACTGGAACACAGAGACACACAGTTAGTATACTCCTTTAAACCCTTACAATGAACATAAAGTTATTTTGTAGAAGGAAGCAGCCATATTTGAAAGTGACATCTAATTGAGGGGCAGACAAAGTGATAATCAGAGAAAGATTTGGTAGGATCAGTCAGAGATAGGATATGCTCAACAATCATGAGAGCACAGGAAAGAAAAGTGAGTTAAGTTAGCAGTGGGGAGAGAGAGAGAGAGAGAGAGAGAGAGAGAGAGAGAGAGAGAGAGAGAGAGAGAGTGTTTACCAGGACAGTTTTACAGAGACATGTTTCATGTGAAGACAGAATAAGCTAGAGAATGGAACCGAGACAGATTGATAGAGTTATTTTGAGGCCAAGCAGAGCAATTTAGTCAGGGAAGCCAGTTTGAAACAGTCATTTGGAAGTTAAGTTTGTGCCAGAACAGCTGAGTTGAACCAGTCAGCCAGAGTTCAGAAAGAACTAGTAAGGGTGAGTTTATTCAGCATTACGACTCTGAAACAACAACTTTATCAGGAGAATGAAATTTACTTCTGCAATCAGGTTTTTACCATCAAGTTATGGTGAGAAGACAACAGGATTGGCTAACTAATTTTCCAACAAGTTAAAAACTAGTAGCTCATTCCTGGTGTTCTATTTGGTACTGTATGGTGTCTAATTGGGGTATTGTCCTACATCAAAGGGGGAAAATTATATATAATATACTCATATTTACATATTTTCTACAGTATAGGGTTTCCATATGAGTTTTTTCCAAGGCCTGTGTTGTCAGTTATCCCTTCTTGTACACTCCCTTAACCCCCATCCCTCAATACATTTAATCTTCCCTGTTCCATGTTTTTCCTTTCTTACTTTTTAGTACTATATTCTATTGATCTTCATTGAAGGGCCATCCTTCCTATCTTGGTCTTACCAGTTACCCAATCTTTACAGCTATTTTTAAAGAAACACACATCTAAATCATAAATGCTAATATCACTGCTGGTAGGAATTTAAGCTGGTTCAATCACTAAAGAATTCAGTGTGGAGCTTCCTCAAAAACATCTTAGAATAGATCTACCACAAGATCAGCTGTATTACTCTTGGGTATCTACCTAAAGCTGGTATAGCTCCCTATAGAGATACTTGCTTCTCCATGTTCACTGCTGCTCTTTTCACAATTGATAGAAATAGATGTCCACAAACTGACGAATAGAAACTGAATAAGGGAAACATTACACAATAGAATGTTTCT
>NW_021604791.1:1846595-1987496 GCF_004785775.1 Grammomys surdaster | reverse complement strand
GAGACAGATTGATAGAGTTATTTTGAGGCCAAGCAGAGCAATTTAGTCAGGGAAGCCAGTTTGAAACAGTCATTTGGAAGTTAAGTTTGTGCCAGAACAGCTGAGTTGAACCAGTCAGCCAGAGTTCAGAAAGAACTAGTAAGGGTGAATTTATTCAGCATTATGACTCTGAAACAACAACTTTATCAGGAGAATGAAATTTACTTCTGCAATCAGGTTTTTACCATCAAGTTATGGTGGGAAGACAACAGGATTGGCTAACTAATTTTCCAACAAGTTAAAAACTAGTAGCTCATTCCTGGTGTTCTATTTGGTACTGTATGGTGTCTAATTGGGGTATTGTCCTACATCAAAGGGGGAAAATTATATATAATATACTCATATTTACATATTTTCTACAGTATAGGGTTTCCATATGAGTTTTTTCCAAGGCCTGTGTTGTCAGTTATCTCTTCTTGTACACTCCTTTAACCCCCATCCCTCAATACATTTAATCCTCCCTGTTCCATGTTTTTCCTTTCTTACTTTTTAGTACTATATTCTATTGATCTTCATTGAAGGGCCATCCTTCCTATCTTGGTCTTACCAGTTACCCAATCTTTACAGCTATTTTTAAAGAAACACACATCTAAATCATAAATGCTAATATCACTGCTGGTAGGAATTTAAGCTGGTTCAATCACTAAAGAATTCAGTGTGGAGCTTCCTCAAAAAATCTTAGAATAGATCTACCACAAGATCAGCTGTATTACTCTTGGGTATCTACCTAAAGCTGGTATAGCTCCCTATAGAGATACTTGCTTCTCCATGTTCACTGCTGCTCTTTTCACAATTGATAGAAATAGATGTCCACAAACTGACGAATAGAAACTGAATAAGGGAAACATTACACAATAGAATGTTTCTTAGCTGTTAAGAAAAATGAGATCATGAAATTTGATGGTCAGAGCTGAATTACCTCTTTATAGGCCTTATTTTGAACTACAACCACATTGGGCGTTAGATTTGTGAGTTGGGGGAAACCATAGAATCTAAGTAATGTCTTAATGGGAATTTAGATTTACTGAACAACTTGAAATACTCAAAAGTCCCTCCAGATGACTGGAAGAATGGATGTGCAGCGAATAGTTTCTGCTGAATAGCATTGGCACCGATGTTACCTGTTGGATGTTATATTTTATAAAAGAAAAAGAAGGCAGGGATGTGTTTGGTGGAGGCAAGGTATGGTGTGGGAGAAGGGGATGCTTCTGTGGGTCCATGCTGAGGCATCCGTTCCCCATGAGGTACTAACCACATGATGGTATAGTATAGAATAGAGTTTATTAAGGGCATGGGGAGGGGAATTGAGGGTGTAGTAGAGACAGAGAAAGCAAGAGAGGGGGGAAGAGGAAGAGAAGAAGGAAAAGAAGAGAAGAGAAGAGAAGAGAAGAGAAGAGAAGAGAAGAGAAGAGAAGAGGAGTAGAGACCAGCCATGGGCATGTGGAAAGGGGTGAGGGTAATGAGGAGAGAAGGGACAGTGAGGGAAGAGAGAAGGGCAAGAACAAGAGAGTGAGGAGGGAACAAGCACTCCCTTTTATAGAAGTCAGGCACACCTGACTGTAGGGCAGAGCCAACATTGGGAACTTAAGCAACTATTGAATTTGGAATCTGGGAGTCATTCTACCTACTACTTTCTCAGTGTCTCATGGCTTACCTAGAGAATAAAGTTTGCTACCTCTCCTAGAATACCTGACTACTCTGCTGGCTTTTCTGCAGTCTCGATACAAATTATGCTAATTTTTCAATTGAGTAGATCATTATGAAAACATTTTATTTAATATTTCCATAATTCTTCTACTGTAACTTCTCCATGTCATTCTTGATGCAACATCTGGTGTGGTTTTGCATAAATAATTTCACAACTTCTATTGGTCACAAAACTGAGTCACATTTTCTATGTCTTTTGTCTGTTCTCTACCACTGTTGTTACGTCACTCACTCATCTCTAAACCTTTATGATTTATCCAGAATAAAATTCCATTACCTGGAATAGTTGTGTTCTCTCTTAGATTGGGGACAGTGCACATTCTAAAACTTTAGCCAGGATACCTTTCTTTCAAAGTTATTTGTATTTCAGGTCCCAGTTTAACTATCACATTGGGCGGCAAACATTATTGACCTCACAGTCAGAGAGGAGTGGGTAAGAATTCTTCTTTTAAGGAACCATAGAAAACTTTAGAACCAAAATATAGATAAGCTCTAGTGTTCCTCATATTTCTTTTACCACACTTGAGTTAGATTTTGTCAGACTATGTCTACTGCTAAAGTGTAAACTCTGAAAGAAAATCTGTCACTTTTACCCATTAATTTAATCTCAGCATGCCGGTGCCAAGCCTGACACATAGTAGACATTCAACGAGACAGACATAATGGAATGAGTGACTCCATTATAGGATCTCTTCTAACATCAGTTTTTATTAGATCAAGGATAAATGGCAAGGCAATCTCCCCCTACCCCAATATAAGCTCTCCTTCAATGTGTTATATTTCCTTTGCTTTCTTTATGTCCATCTTCTGCTTCTATACTTTTCTCCACATAAGAGTTTTCTATATTTTTTTGTCACAAGAATCAGGTCACAACTTGTATTTTTTTTTCACTTTGCGTGACACAAGGAGACGCTTGAGAGATGCTGATGTGTTGTATAAACTGACTACTGGGACGAAGTGAAGCTGAAACATAGTGACCAAATTAACAGAAAGGGAGAGAGTAAAGGACAGAACTCTGACACATCGAATGCTTCAGGGCATCAGTGGCTGCTGTCATCAAGTGCTCACAGACAGCAGAGCTGGTAGCTATCATTTCTGGATTTCTTTACAAAGGAGGTATATAGCCGATTCTGAATATCTCTCTCTCTCTCTCTCTCTCTCTCTCTCTCTCTCTCTCTCTCTCTCTCTCTCTGTGTGTGTGTGTGTGTGTGTGTGTGTGTGTGTGTGTGTGTGTTTTAAGGGAAGAAATCTCCACTCATACATCAATGCCATAACTAGCATGTGGCAATGAAGTAGAGCTTGTTCTCTGAATAAATATGAAATGTGATTGAAAATGAATCAAATGCTTCTGCAACATGATTTGTTTGGGCTTTCTTAAATACTTGTTTACAATATCATCTTTTATCACTCAGATGTAGGGAAAAAAGGAAGATATTTTTCCCCTTAAAGCATATTTCAATACTGAAAATTCTATGTGATAGTCTAATTTTCCTATAAACATACATATCAGGTACAGTCTTAAACATTTGTTTTTCTAAAAACAGATAGACATGTGCCTAAAAAACTCATTATAAATCTAATTTCCATGAACTCTAAAAATAATAGCACCACTGAATAGAGCTTTCATAATGTTCCTCATTAAAGCATACATATATGTACTTATATTCAGAAAAATATGTTTTGAAATATGTATTTCTTAAAATAAACTACATCTGTAATAGGTATGTGTGTTATAAAATAGAATTATCAGTCTTAGTTATCTTAAAACTATGGCTACATTTCAATTCTTACAAAAATCTCTGCTACAGTGTGCCAGGAAAGAAAGCCAATTTAAAAAAAATGGTTTGAACTAAATGCACACATGTTGGGTACTGCATCACATACTATTTAAGCGGATCCAAATGCATCTGTCTTATTTTAAAGACTACACTTGCAAATACTCTGGGTGCATTGAGAATGTTTATTACCTACCAATTTCCTTTTTATCTTGAGAGACAGTACTCGATATGATAAATTATCTTCCTGGTAAAAAATCCATTCCAGAAAGCTCTCTGAAATGAGCACTTGTTAAACTAGAAGATCTTTAAAATGAATACATTTGTAATGAGAAAAAGAAATTGAAAGGTGAGCATTGGAATAAAATGTCTAATGCTTATAGAAAAAAAAGTTGGAATCTGGTAATATGTAAGGCTGTAAAAATGCTACATTTATCCATGTCTCATTAAAGAAATATATATTATAGACAACTTGAAATAGTAAATGTCATGCTCAGAAAATGCTTTCTCATATGCAACAAAAGTATTTCCATTTAGAGGATTAACCTGTGTTTTTGTTGATTGCTTTGAAGTAACTATAAAATGTGACACTGCAAATAACTTTAAAGGAAGATTGGAGTCGTGGATGAGACTTTGCAAATGGAGCATGTTCAGGCTTAACGTTCATTTCTGAGTGGATCAAAGAGACACCTGCTTTTACTTCAGTATTTGGGAAGCAGAGATAGGTAGATTTCTGTGATTTTGAGGCCAGCCTGATTTACATAATGAGTTCCAGGAAAACCAGTAGTATGCTGAGAGATCTTGTCTTGAAAGCAAGACAATAAACAAACAAGAATGAATGAAAGAAAGTTCACTTTCTACCTGCCCTTGGAACTAATAAGTAAAGATATACCCTTGTGAAATTTTCTTAAGTACAGATTTCTTGAGGGTAACAAAGCATCCTATATATGGCACATACAGAGACCAGGGTGTATCTTTTCTTTAATCCACTTTTTACTTCTTCCTTCTGTTTCTTTTCTTCCTCATTCTCCCATCCCTCTAAGGGAGATGTTCCTTTTGGCAAGGTTATCTTTAAAGTGATTCAGAGACTTTATTTCCTTTTTCCTTGAGTCATCTGCAGGGGAATGCGTTTGGGGAAAGAGGCTCCTGATTGACTGTTTTAAGAGAAGATCCTCTCAAAGGCTTCATCTTAACAGTTCTCTAGGAAGGATGAAAAAGCAGCTGGGAGCATCTCTCTCGGCTCAGGCAGCAATCTAGCAGCTGTTACTGGACCGCACTCCTCATATAGATGTCCATGTGATTTTCTTAGCTAGGGGCACATCTGTGGGACATTATGGATCTGCCAGAAGATTAAGAACTTCATTTGCACTTATCAAAATGTCTGAAGGAACTGTCTGAAGCGTGATAGTCCTTTGTAGGTTTTACAAGGAGGCATTTTCAGAAGCAGGAAAAGGCATGTACTGGAAAGACTAGCTCTACAAAATAGAATAAAATATTAAAAAGTTAAAAAGAAAGGTAACATCTTTATATGAACTAATAAAACGGTCATTAGCAGAGAGTCATAAAGACATATTCTTTCTGCATTGCAAGTCATGGTATCATTTAGTAGATTTCCTTCTATATATGAATGAGTACAGGTGTGTTCAGACTTACGTGTGCCTAAAGTTTATTAGTGACACATGCTTGAGACCATTTAGAGAGGATTTATTGTGGCTTATTTAGTTTTAGGGGTTTCAGACCACAACTGACAGGAGTGATGTGATTGAGTCCAGTAGCTTACTTCGTGATGGAAAAGAGACAGAAGGAAGGATGATGAGAATGAAAGGGGTAAATGCATCTGCAATGATAAACTTTCCTGTTCTCTTGTGTAATTCCTCCCAGGATCCCAGTCTATGGGTGGTGCTGTTTGTACACAAGGCAAAGCATCTCTCCTTTCAGTTAACTTCCTTTGAAGTACCCACAAGAATCACCCAGAGGTGGAATTCCCTGCAAAGATTACTCAATGATAGAATGTTCTAATCTCATATGTAATTCCCAATGCAGCATAGTTACTGATCAAACACATGTATGTTCTAAAATAGCAACAATAGATTCCCAGAATCTACAAGATGACACACAACCATTTGCAACTAGAGTTCTGGCACCCTCCCCTGGCTTCCTTGGGTACTAAGTGTGACATGGAACACAGACATCTATGCAAGCAAAACACTTATATACATAAAATAAATATAAAATAATAAAATATATTTAAGGTGTTGTACTTTCACAGAGAAGAGAAAATTGAGACTTAAAGGGCATATCTTTATTTCTCCAAATTTCCATAGTGACTAAATTCAATAATGAGTTAATTCAATGCATTCCTTAAATTATTGCTTATGCGTATGTGTAGGTGTTCGTGTTAAAGTATGAGAGTATCTACACAGGTATGCTTGTGTACTTAGACCAAAGATCAATGTCAGCAGTTTTCCATAGTTGTTCTACATCTTGAACCCTTTCAGTCAGGGTCTTTCAATGATTGGCTAGACACTGGCCTTCAGATTACAGAGATATATATGCCTTGTCTGTATCACAGTTCTGGGATTACATATACATATACTGAGACCAGCTTGAGCTATGTAATAAAGTTTTGTCTCTTGGATGGAAGACCTGGAAGAGGAGGAGGAAGAGCAGGCGGAAGAAGAGGAGGGGGGAGTAGGTATAAAATATCACGAACAAGCAGAAGTAACAAGCTTGTCCAAATGGGAAGTCATAGTTGACCACCTAATTTCTAAATAAAAGCTAACTATGAGATTCCATTCTTAGAAAACAGATTTATCAGCATCTATCTGTTGTCTATTTTACAAATTGATCTATGCCTTTCTGTTTGGGTAACTAGACACAGGGGAAATAGAGATGGTAAATTTTTCAGTGACCTTTTGGGTACAGAATTTGAATAGATCAGATAATAAGTAGAACACAAGTGCTCCATAAAGTAAGATCACTGGATCCATGTTGGCCTGTTTTGGGCTCATTTTTTTTTTAATCACATTTCAGATAGACTTAGGCAGTTAAAGAACTAACATTTCTTTTTCAGTTTAATTTTGCTTTTTTTTTGAGATTTAATATCATTACAACATACTCCCCTTTCCTTTCCTCCCTCCAAACCCTCACATAGTTCCCTCTCTATTCTCCTTTAAATTCGTTTTTCAATATTGTACTGCATGTATGTATTTATATGTGCATGCACGTATGTATGTATGTATATATGTATGCATGCATGTATGTATGTGGCAGTTTGAACAAATATGACTTCCAGAGGTTCATATAATTGAACGCATAGTCGTCAGGGAGTGGCACTATTTGAAAAGGATTAGGAGGTGTGGCCTCATTGAAGGAGGTATGTCACTGGAGGTGAAATTTGAGGGTTCAAAAGCCTATGTCAAGCTCACAGTGTCTCCCTCTGCCTGGAGATCAGGATGTAGTTCTCACCTCTGCTCTAGCCCCATGCCTGCCTCCATGCTGTGATTTTCCCTATCATCACAATAATGGATTAAACCTCTGAAAGTTAATGCTTTCTTTTATAAGAGTTGCCTTGGTCACAGTGTCTCTTCACAGTGATAGAATAGTGATTAAGACAATGTATATGTGTATATGTATATACATAGATGTTATTAAATACAAAATTTCAGTCCATATAACAGGCTGAGTGTTTGACACTGGAATACCAATTGGTGTACTCTTCCCTGGGGAAAACTTTTCTACTCCTGGCTTTCCTCAGTTGCTTATAGTTCTCTGCGTAGGGTTGAAGCTTCCTTTTTTTTTTCCAGTTTGGCATATTCTTTGGTGTTATCTTGTTCAGCTCATGTTTGAGTGCTTGTGTTGGAAAGACATTATAGCTGTAGCTTCTGATGTTACTAAGAGTCACAGGAGTCTCATAACAAGTTCCCTGATCATCTGGCTCTTACAATTATTAGGATCCCTTTTTTTATAATGTGCCCTGAATCTTATGTGTGGTAACATTTTACAGACTGTAGACTCATCAGTTAAGACTGTGTCCCACAACTTTGAGGTTTGATTAATCATGGATATTGTTCGTAGCCTCTATCTGTTGCAATGGGAAGTTTATTTATTTATTTTTTTGATAAGCATGATGATTACATGTATTTGTTGGAATAAGGATAAATGTTTATAGATCATTGTCTTAATGTGGTTTAATAAATTAGTAGTTTTAGATTCCCTTCAATAACCATGGTTTCACTTGTACAAAATAGTTAGTTACCTTTCTAGTAATAGGCTTGGCCTTCATCCTGTTGAGTGGGTCTTAAATCCAACTAGTGAGTTTTTTGTTACCTGTAAGGTATGTACCACTATGTTACCCTTAAGGTTATTATGTTATGCTGGTTGTTGATGTAGTTCTTAGGCATCATAGCTGGATAGGACTGATGGTTGTCTCCTGCCTGTGGAAGCTTGTATGGTTCTAGACTTCAGGGATATTGTGCTCAGGTCAGTTCCAACTTAGGAGTCTCTGGGTCTTTTCTAAAGTACATAGTGTCTTCAGCAATAGGGACTTATCTTCCATGTCTAAAGGGTAACTAAAGGACAGCAGTAAGTTGTATGGTTGAGAAGTCTCTTGGACAGCCCTAGACAACAACTCAGAAGAGGGCTTCTCATGTCTTAGAGGTTTTTGGTCTAGAGGGAGCCCAGGTGAGAAAACAATAAAGTTATATTTGTGTGGTAATATATGGAATTGCATATTGTAAATTTTTCTAGGGAAAATAGTTAAGTGCAATTTGTTTGAGTTTTTAGAAGATATCTTTATTATTTTACCTACTTCCCCCTCCTTCTATGTTCACCATCCTCCTCCTTCCATAGAGAGCCCCCTTTCCCATTTTCTCTCTTACTTTCATTATCTTATCTCTTGTGTTCTAGTACTCCCCACTGTATGGCTGGACAACACATCCACCCACTCCCAATCCTGCCAATGCTTATGTTTCACTTTGGTAAATGGTCTCTGTAGTTTCTATAGACTGTGAACTCAAATCTCAAGAATTACAGGCAGCAACCTCCAATAAATTTCAACATGTTACATTTTTCTTTTTGGAATTGAAATGCATCACTCAGTATAATCTTTTTGCACTACAAAGACTAGGACCTGAGGTTATAAAAAGAACAATATTAAACAAATACATTAATTTAAAGTGGTGTCTTGTTTAATTTATATAAATTTTTTACTTTAGGATTATTTTGATAGGCAGCATGCTTCTTAAATAGTTACTCAGTTTCTCAGTTTTATACACACACACACACACAAACACACACACACATATATGCAGAAACATGTGTATTCTGTTCATATTGCATAGTAGATAAAATAAAATCATGAAAGTGCTTTAAACTAGTTCTTAACTCAAAAGTAACAATTTATGAATTTCTATTCACAAATAAAATAAATAAAATAAGTCTTATAACCTACATTTTCATATTTACTCTGTGGCTTCTTTGTGTTTATGTTGACAGTGTAATGCCTTGAGAATTCTAGACTTACTTGTTACGATTTGCCTCTTCTTTGAAATATGATATGTTCTCAACTGTTCCCTACTGGTTAGCAGTCATTTTATGAGTGAAACTGCGTGTTTAACTATCCCAAGATGTCATCAATCTGAAGAATTTCAGTCTTTTGAGGGTATAAGTCTTTTGAAATTCAGTGTAAGACTATGGGTATATTTTAATACACCCGGTAAATCACAAGACATTTGTAATTTTAGAATATATTTTTGAAATCATTATAGTTTTATAGCGATATTATCTTCTATAAAGATTTCTCTTTTCACTTAAACTAATTGATTGAATTATTTCACTATATATTTTATAAGAAACTCTAAAATTAAGTAAGATTTCTTTAAAATCTAGCATATTAAATCAAAGAGTTGACATACTCACTGAGGTAAAGCAGAAGATGAGTTTATCTCAGGCCTTCAGACAAATTGTATAGCCTAAGGACTTAGAAACCAGGTATACTTATGTGCTCATAGTTTGGTGGAACAAAAACAAAAATGTACCAAAAGGTGACATTCCAATATAGATGCTATCAGACAAGCCAATTTGCATACTAAGTTTGCTATTCTTAGCTACCCATGTATCCTAGGATGTAACTCATCTTGTCTGTAAAAGATTTCATTTGATATTTGATGTGAATAACAGTATACATTACCAGTTTTTATTCACCTACTTGTCAGTAGTAGTAGTCCTAAACCTGTGCCCTTCTGAGCTGTATGTTGCAAATAGAGTATTTTACATATTTACACATGTAAATTTTGATCATATTAAGTCCCAAGACTGTCTCAGACATACCGTCAAAGTGATTCATTTGTTTAGGTGTTCATTAGGACAGTCTTTATGTCATGACAAAATATTTTTGTCTGGAGATATTAATCAATAGCTCTATGCTATTCTTAGACACACATAACGGTTTGAATGAGACTAGCCCCCGGATGCTCTTATCTTTGCATGTTTAATCCCTAGTTGAACTGTTGAAAGGTTTAAGAGGTGTGGCCCTGTCAAAAGAGGTGTGTGGGAGTAGGCTCTGGGATTTCAAAAGTCCATGCCTGTGCCCAGTGTTACTTTTTCTGCCTCTCTGCCTGTGAGTCAGGATGTAGCTTTTAGATAATTTTGCAACTCCAAGCCTGTCTGCCGGCCTGGCACCAAGTTTTCCACCATGATAATGGGCTGACCAGCTCAAACTGTAAGCAAACCCCCAACCAATTGTTTTCTTTTGTAAGAGTTACCCTGATCATGGTATCTCTTCACAACATAGAAGAGTTACTAAGACAGAGTAGATGCCTTAGTTAAGCTTGACTAGAGACTTATTTTCTAATAATAACGTAACTGTTTCCAACGGGCACAATGCTCCCACTTCTGGAAATTGAATCCATTGTGTGACATCTTCTCCGTGAATGTGATAAGAATTCCAGCTGAATCATTTCCAATGAATAGACTATAAGGAGCAGCTTTAGATAGCTCTGATGTTAGTCATGAGCAATTATAGAATGTTTTTATGCACTCTCTTGTTGTTGAGTATATGGGAAGTTGTATTTTGCATACTGAAAGAGACCTATGCAGAATCCTACATCACTGTAATTTGAGCATATCAAGACCCCAAAACTGATATGCTGTGATTTTAGAGCTATAACTGAAACACTCACATGAATGGATCTAGAAGAGGATCTCTCAGGTTCCTTGACATGACATCAACTGTCCCAACTCTCTTATTTTTTAAGCTGCTTGATAAAGTATAATATGAATATTTTGGAATTATTTTGAATTTTCTTCTTACTTTTTGGAAGCTAGAAGTATAAGAAAGGGGTGCTAGCGTAGGTGATTCTCGTTGAAGTCACCTGTCTACTGCTTTCTGTATCTTCTTGGGGAGGATACTTACAAGAGAAGTTACCTTTTACATGTAGGTAACTCTTTATGACCTCAGGCACTCATTATTTTCCAAAGACCTTACTTATTAAGACCACCTGTATCAGTCACTGTCTTATTTACATAAAGAGACACCATGACAAACACAACTTTTATAAAAAGCAAAATCATTTGGTTGGGGACTTGCTTACAGTTTGGAGGCTTAGTCCATTGTCATCATGGTGGGGAGCATGGCAGCAGTCACAGCACTGCGGAGGTATATGAGAACTGCATCCTTGTCCACAGGCATACAGTGACTGACTGGGACTGGCTTGGGTCTTTGAAATCCACGTTGCAAGATAAATGCCCAATGCCACACTTCCTCCAACAAGGCTACACCTACTCCAACAAGGCCAACCTAATTATCCTTATAATCCTTTTATGTTTTTAGTTATCAGAAATAAACAGAAGATTGTTCTATCATCTATGGACATTATGTCTAGATATATGACCTAGGACTAACAACATTTCTATGCCTTTTAAATTCCTCTTTGCTTTCTAAATGTAATGAAACTATCTGTAGGATTGCCATTCTCATCAGTCAGAGGAAAAAAATGCCATTTTAAGAAGAAGTATGATTTTTACATTGTGATAAGTATGCTAAATAGTCAATTTAGGATATAAAGTATATTGAACATATGCTAATTTTCCCTATAATTCTTGTAAAAATAAGGTAATTTTCTCAATCATTTTTTCGAACTTAAATGACACAATTAAGTTGAGCAAGTCAGAGTAACCACTTTACCCTCTTGCATAAAGGTGACCTAGGGTGACTTATCAAAAGGACAGCAATAGACATGTTGGTCAGAAGGCAGCAGGCTTGATCTTCATGATGGCTATCCTTCTGTCCCCATCTCACACCAATGTCTTTAGAAATAACACATTTTGATCTGTCTGGTCCATCCACATTGTGGTTGATTTAATTGGTCAGAGTCCATTGATAGCAATCCTTGCTCATGGTCCTTGCTTTCTGATAGTTCTGTTAGGGGGAGCTTCTAGCACCAATGGCCCTTTTATTTGTATAAAAGGAAAAAAATCTTTCAACATTTTATATATACCCATCTCCTTCCTGCCTCAAAGCACAGTCTGCAGCCACAGCCCTCCTCCAATCGTTAAAGCCTTGATGTGCTGGGAGGATGCTTTTATACAGGAACATCAGGTTTTTTAACTTTCTCATTTTCTACAGTTCAACATTGGGATGTATTTTTATATAAATTTACAAGTGGACACACATACTCATACACTTATACATAAATTCAAGAGTTTTCTTTTCTGGTAGATATGTAATAATAATTATAAAATACTGATTATAATAGTTTCTGCTACCTAGGTGACATATTTTTGCTAAAATGTATATAAGAAGTTATTTAGCTATAGAGTAATCAGTTCTGGTTTCTGTCTATCAGAAAATGGCAAGGGGAAAAATATATTTTTCCCTTTATAAAATATTTAGGAGCAATAGTATTCTATTCAAGCAGTTTCAGAAGAAAATAGTACTTAGAGTTATTTAATAACAGTCACCAAAGAGGGTTTCTTGGGTTGTTGATTTGTTAGTAGTTGATATTATTTAATGATGAATCTCAGACTATGGATGTTTGGAAAATGTAGGGTTAAACAAAATCACCTCGGTGAATATTAAACTTTACCATGCTAATATAATTGAACATTGTAAGTTAGAATTCACAGAAGCATGCTAGGATTAAATTACTAGAAGGCAGTTGTGAATATAGGATACACTATTATTTAAAAAAACACTTTTTTTTCAGATAATGACTCACGACTGGAGAGAGACATGAAAAGAAAGAAGAAAGGGTAGAAAAGAAGAAGGAAGGAAAGAAGGCAAATGGGAGAATATACTATTTTAATGAAGTAAAAAAAAAATGAAGATATCTTTTCTGAATAGAATCTTCTCAGTATTTTTCTCTGTTTTCATATGTACTAGTTACATTACATACTTACAGCTATTGATGGTAGTATGGGAGAGATGTATGAAGTGGAAAAGCACTGGCTGCGAGTGGCATTTATAGTTAGACTGTTATCTCAGAGTGTATAGTGAAGGCCGATGTAAACAATGGAGATTAATAAACATTAAATGTGCAACAGTTAGAGGTCATATATGGTTGAGGTGCTTTAGTGAGCACATAGCTGTCAGTCATCAATTGTCTTTAGGTGAGGAACTTTGGTTAGGCCCTTCTGTCTTAGTTAGTGTTCCCATTGCTGTTAAGAGACACTATGACCAAAACAACTCTGATAAAGGACAACATTTAATTGTGCCTAGCTTACAGGTTCAGAGTTCCAGTTCTTGATCATCAAGGCAAGAAGCATGGCAGCATCTAGGAAGTCATGATGGTGGGGCAGCTGAGAGTTCTCCATCTTGATCAGAAGTCAAACAGGAGAAAACTGGCTCCCACAGAGCTAGAAAGGAGTGCCTAAAAGCCTACTGTGATATACTTCCTCCAACAAGGCCACACCTCCCAAAGGTGCCACTTTCTAGGGCCATTCCCTAGGTCAAGCATATTCAAATCATCACAACTTTGAAAGTTAGTAATGGCACTTACGACTTTTAAAAGTGAGACACTGATGAATTGGATCACTGATATATCAAAAAAACACATTATGATTTTTTGATGTAAGAGCCTGTGAAGAATTGCATAGTTCTTGTCGATGAATGTTACGGGGCACACAAAAGTGATAAGCAAGTAGTTTGGGACCAGAGCCCAAGGGTATTCTTTCCCTTATCAATCTCCATCTTTTAAGTACTTCTTCAAGTGTGGTATTATCTCCATTGGTTAAGTTAGTTTTGATTCTTCACCTTTTATATTTTCAATCTAGAAGTTGGAGGTTGTGGACCCTCATTATCTTACTTTCCCCTTTATCACCTCTGTTTTCTTCCAAGTTGTAACACTGATCCTGTTGCTCCTGAGTTCATCTGTGGTTACTGTGTAAACTAGAGGGTAAAGGCTAAATTCCTGTCTGAGTGATATTTTTATACTTCAGCTCCTTCATGACTCTATGCATTTACATTTGCTCTTCCTTCCCCTAAACTCTGTGCATCTGTTTAAGACAGGCTGTTAACGATACCAGGTTTTATGGAAATGAAATAGAGTAAAGATTCTATGAGGTGTATATTTAACCTCTCTAACCTACTTGTTTTCAATTAAATACTTATTTAAAGACTTAAGGACATTTTTAGGGTTCTTTTGTGTTCTTTGAAAGAGAACTGACTTCATAACATTCTTGATAAACTTAAATTAAAATAGTTTTCATACTTCTAGGAATGAAAATGAAAATGCCATTAACAAGTTATTCTACCTAAAAGACATGGAGAATTTGAAAACAGCAAGAACTTTAAGTGTTTAATGAGGACTATGAAATGTGAAATACCAAGTTAAGTGGTTCTTAATAATAATTATGACTAACACAGTATGCTTGCAATTGATATTTTATTGTGCTATAAATCTTGCAACCGCTTTCCTGCATAAATATTAAAGCAAGGTTTAAAGTACTTGCTGAAGGACATTTACTCTTTTCTGAGAGGAGTTTCCTGGGTTAAAGTCACACAAAGGAGTTACTCTCATTAACCAGAAAACAGAAACAAACAAACACACAAACAGACAGACTGACAACAATAAACTTCTACAAAAATCCAAAAGCCAATCATATTTGAAAACTAAGTTTTGCAGGAGCATCAACTCTTCCTGACCAGTCTTTTTCCTATTGAGTTGGTGAACCACGGATCCATTGGTCCTGGGCTGATTACAATATTTGAGTATATTATTGTAATCAATTACAAATTACCAGGAGCACTACAGAGTGTTAAGTGGATGACAGTCTTCAATTACATCAAAACAAGATGTAAGCAATGGGCACTTTTGTGATCTCTTTGTGAAGATACTTCAAGGAGCACCCTCTTCATTTCAGGCATGTTGGCTCAAACTGTCTTCTCTAACACAGAACATTCTCATTCCCAGCAAAGTTGCAGCAAAAGAACAGGAACCAATTTACCAGCATTCAGGAGGTTCAGTTTCTTTTGATGGTGCTGCCATCAAAAGATGCCCCAGAATGTCTAACGCAAAGAAAAATGTCTTCCAAGAATTAAAAAAAAAATGTAGATTCTGCATTGTTGTTTGGGCTTTCCTTCTTGTTTAATTCCTTTGGCTCTGTGGGATGTATCATGGGCACTCTATACTTTATGGCTAATATCTACTATCAGTGAGTCTCTAGGAAGTGCTTGAGACTTGGCATGAGGGAAGGTCCCAGGAGTCAATGCTGGTGACCTTAGTCGAGGTTCATAGCCATGGAGATAGGAACATGAAGAAACCACATCCTAGAGCCATGAAGGACCCAGGAGGGAGGGATAAGGACACCAACCCACCCACAAAACTTTTGACCTCAAATTTGTCCATTCACAATTAAAGGCCCTGAATGGCATAGGAACTCAACATGAAGACCAACAGAATCAAGTACCGCAGGCCCCTCGGAGCTCTCAAGAGTCTGAGCTACCAAACAAAGAGCATACATGGGCTGGACTGAGGCCTCCAGCACATATGTAGCAGATGTACAGCTTGGTCTTCATATGGGTCCTCTAATAACTGGAGATGCGGCTGTCCCTATAGCTGTAGCCTGACTGTGGAATCTGTACTCTAACAGGGATGCCTTGTCTGGCATCAGTGTGTGTTTGGGTGAACCCTTTCAGAGGAGAAAGAGTTGGGGGGTGGGGGAGGAACTATGTGAGGGGCAACTGGGAGGGGGAACAGTTTTAGATATGTTGATAAATAAATAAACAGACAAATGGAAGAAAATGTAGAATTGTTTTTTTGACCATATCCATATGAACAAACAGGAAAGACAGAATGTACACATGAAGGGAACATTCAATGTTTAAAGTGGAGGAAAACAAAGGAAACGGCAAAAGTCCGCATCCTAACTGTTAGCAGAACCCAAAGGGCAAGTTCCTGTCAAAGACCAAATTGACCACGTCTTCTAACAGAGAGAGCTTTCAGGAAATGAACTACAGCCAGGTTCCCTGGGTTTCTGGAATTCTACTCCACTCAGAGAAACACACTGTGACAATGAGTAGAAATTAAATGGATTTGTGGCGGTCTTTTCTTATGAATTCAGGGTATTATGTGTATTTTATTAATAATATTAATTCTGCACAGGAAGAAATAAATACGCGGTACTATAAATGTCATTGAAATGCTGTGACTGGGAGATCATGAGCCCATAGAACAACACGCTGCCATTGTTCCCCTAAAAGGACTGTCAACCTTCCTTCTCAATATTGATGTTTATAAATATGGATTGGTGTGACTCTCATTCTGGAGTAGAGAAGTCCCTTTGGCAGAGGGTTATGGTTAATGCCCACTCCTTATTGTCCGTCGCTATTAGAAAGGATACCATGATGATGCAGTCCTTGAGAGACTT
Organism: Grammomys surdaster; assembly: GCF_004785775.1. NCBI lineage: Eukaryota > Metazoa > Chordata > Mammalia > Rodentia > Muridae > Grammomys > Grammomys surdaster. The sequence goes on along the minus strand of NW_021604791.1, from coordinate 1,971,108 downwards.
GTGAAGAAGAAGGGGTTCAGAGGCCAACAAAGAAATAAACAGACAATAACGGGGAAAGGAATATATAAGCACAATACCATGTACATATGTATGGCATGAAACTGTCAAGAAATAGAGAAGGAACTGACAAAAAAAATATGGATTTCGAAATCTAGTTCTTTGACTCTAACTGATCATGTGTTACCCTTCCACAAAGGGATTTTTAAAACAAACTCTGTTAATTCATCGATGAGATCTTTATTACATTATTCTTGCTGAAAATGTTGGCGCTGATATTGGGTCTTACAGGAAAGTATGACTGAAGCATCTAGCTCTATTTCTGTGAAGCTCATCATCATGAGGACAGAGTGCTGATTGGACAAAGAGAACGTCTTCAGGTCAGCCTGGAGCACACACATGGATAGGTTAATTCCCTGTGCTTATCTGACCAGTTTATTTCTCTTTCCCAGTGTTTCTCATTGAGTTTTTTTTTCTTTTTTTAATTTCCTACTTCCCCCACTACTCACTGCCAACTCCCCCTTAGGGTCAGCCTTACTTCTTTATTATCTCTCCTATTCAGGAGGCAAGAAAAATGTTAAGGGAAGATGGACAGACTAAAAAGATAAACTGTAGATCAAGGGGCAGGACCAAAGTAGCAAGACGTATAATTGTGATGGAGGGAAAGGCATGTGGATAAATCTTTTTTTCCCTGATAGACAGAAAACCTAGCTCACCGGTTACTACTGCACTAACATATCTGCCTGATCCAAAGTGTCTGACGGATGCCCTTAGCTGTATCTTTCCCTTTGTCTTGTTGCAAGATAGAGCCTGTATTACTTTATTCTACACCTTTTTCACCCCCCAGAAAAGAGATCCTGCCTCCTACCGTATCACTTAAGTCACATTAGCAATTTTCATTTATGACTGTCTCCAGATACTACTGGGATTTACTTTGCCTCACCTCGTGTTTCGTGCCTGTCTCCTGCAAATCAAAGGTAACCCCGGTGTGGGCAGGCTTTTGTGCTCTCTTTCGCTCTCAGTTCCTAACATCTAAGGCTAAGGCATACGCAAGTGAAAATGTCTCCATAACTGTAGGTTTATTTTTTTTTTCTTCACAGAGAAGTATAATTCAGATAGCAAATGGGATTCATAGGAAACGACTGAGTAGCTACTTCAACCCATGAACTGTAAGTAACGCACTAGTTCAGAGATGAGAAAATCGAGATTCGAAGAGGATTTTAAGTAAACTTCCTGAAGAAAATTCAAGCATCACCAGGGCTTTTCGTAAGCAGGCAAAGAGAAGAAAGGACTTTTGCAGGAAAGGAGGTGGCACGGGCAGAACCCAGGGCTAATCATTAGCTTTAAATATATTAATGTTCCATTTCCCACCACTTAATTCTAGTTCACTGAATGCAAGAATGTCATGTTAAACTATACCCTTAAGTATATATTTTTTCTACCTTTATTTTTTGTGTGTGTGCAACAGCACGTGTTTGTGTGTGTATATTAAGGTCAGAGGACAGCTTGGTTTTCTCCTTACACCGTGTAGGCTCTGGTGGTTGAACGCAAGTTATAGGCTTGGCTGTTAGGTTTGCCGTCTCAGCCGCCTTACCTGGCCCTACTCCTAAGTTTCTATAGGTAAGCACAAACCCAGACTTTATAACAGTACAGCCTCCTCAGCAACTGGACTTGAAGGCATCACTCGCCTCTGTACTTAAGTGTGGCACTCGATAAGCCCGTGTTCAATGAAGTGCTGTCTGTCTGACAGGTCAGATGAAGCAGCTACGTTGTGAGCAGCGGTTTAGACTGAGCGGGCTGTGACATTCACAGCAGGGATTTTTCAGCCAAGTCTGGATTTCATTTGAGAAACCTTAAGCACATTTTCATGAGGGTGTCTGCGTGGCCCGGCCTAAGTGTTTCTCACTTGAGCTCCAGGCCAGCATATATGCATTGCTACTCTCTCACCTTTTGATTTAGAAGTCAACTGTCATTTCATCACTGTCTGAATCTGATAAAAACTCTACTGGAGTCGGGTTCCTTCCATTGGGTATTTGCAGAATGAAAGGAAAGCAGATGGACATTAAATTTTAATGTTGGGGAAGTAGCAGCATGTTCGTCTTGCTGGCTGATTTGACAATGTGCTGTATGTTTGTGAGTCTGTGTGTGGTGCTCGGGTGCTGAAGTCTTTCTTGATCAATTCTTTTCTTCTTTTTGGTTATCATCATATGGACGGGAGCATATTCCCCTCTGAACTGGACAATAATGGAATAGACCAGAACATTGTGAAAGAGCACGTGGAAACAATAATTGACTGATAGACAAATTCCCTAGTAAGAATTCAAGAACAACTGATGCTAACTGAATAGAGATCCGAGCATTACTAGCATAAGAAAACCAAGACATGCTAAGGACAAGAAGGCTTTGGTCTATTAAGCAATCAGAATGCTGTGGGGCCGTTGAGATGTTAAGGAAATAGTGATGTGGTTTGAGAGGTTGTAACAGGGAGTACACTTGACAGAAGGTGAGGGTATCACTTATGTTCAGAATACATACTCTTAACCTGAAGTTAAGAATGTCACTTTCCATGACATTATTTTTAAATAATAGAGGTACAATGAAATGGTAAAAATAGAATAATATACTTACATTTGGAATCATACTTTTATTCAAATTTATTCTCAATGTGTGTGTGTAATTTTACAATATTTTGGTGCCTGTATTTGGGCTATATCTCTATAAATATAGCCATAATTTAATATTAAAATTTACTTTGTCTTATGCAGGTTGGGTAAATGAGTAAATAAAAGAAAAGAATGATATTATTTGTAGAATGTCAAAATTATTTTTAGAAGTTTTCTTACAGTTGTGTTTAGTGAAGTAGCTTTGGCAATGATCCTTTCTGCTTGTATTAAATTGTACATGAAAATGCTATATCAAATAAGCAAAATGCTTTTGCTTTTGCTTTTCAAGATCAAAACTTAGAACAAAGCCACCTTTATATTGAGTTTGGGGTAAATAACAGTTTATCAATATGGAGCAACTGCTTTATTACAAATTATACGAGAGTCAGTCATAAATAATGCATACATTTTATTGAATGTCAGATAATTCTTAAACTTTTTGATCTGATATCAAAAATCAGAGTTTGTTTTCTAGAAAGGAGAGAAACAAGTTCATTTATTTTTTAGTTTAGAAAAAAGATATCAGTAAATTATAAAACTATATTTAACTATTTATGTATTCATTTAATAAATCTTTTATTCATTCACAATTTCATTGTGCTTGCTAACAGAGCATTTGGTTAAATTATTAAATTAATTAGTTCACTCAGTCTGTTAGGAATGTCTAATGGCTTCAGTTTGTATTTACACCAAAATATTCTATGTCTAACTTTATAAAACGAAAATATAGAAAGGAATGCATTCTAATGAAGGGTTCGGAGAGTTACTGGCCTGAGGTTCAGCCCAATGATGAGATATTTGACCTTTAACTCCAGTTTCTTTTTCTGAATATTTTTCTCTCTTCGTCTTTCATTTATTTTTTCAGAAAGTATTTCCTCCTTTTCACACTAATCTGTTTTGCTATTCTTCTGTCACCTCATACTAAGCAATCCTTTCACTTACTGAATGGATAGTATCTAAATTCCAACACTTTGATTAAAAGAAAGTCAAGCATGAAGAAGCTACCATGTGTAGTATTTGGGATCTAGGGTCTGACGGCATGGAATAACAATCTCATAGAGGAATATATAAAAGGAAAAATAGCCTGTGAATCTAACCAAGCAAGTGAAAGACCCGTATAACAAGAACTTCAGGTCCCTGAAGACAGAAATCGAAGAAGATCTCAGAAGATGGAAAGATCTCACATGCTCATGGATTGGCAGGATTAATATAATAAAAATGGCCATCTTGCCAAAAGCAATCTACAGATTCAATGCAATTCCCGTTAAAATCCCAACTCAATTCTTCACAGAGTTAGAAAAGGAAATTCTCAAATTCATTGGGAATAACTAAAAACCCAGGATAATAGAAACTATTCTCAACAACAAAAGAACTTCTGGAGGAATCACCATCCCTGACCTCAAGCTGTACAACAGAGCAATAGTGATAAAACAATAGTGATAAAACAATAGTGATAAAAACTACATGGTATTGGTACAGAGACAGGCAGGAAGATCAATGGAATAGAATTGAAGACCCAGAAATGAACCCACACACCTATGGTCACTTGATCTTTGACAAAGGAGCTAAAACTGTCCAGTGGAAAAAGGACAGCATTTTCCACAAATGGTGCTGGTTCAACTGGAGGACAACATGTAGAAGAATGAAAATTGATCCATTCTTATCTCCTTGTACAAAGCTCAAGTCTAAGTGGATAAAGGACCTCCACATAAAACCAGATACACTGAAACTAATAGAAGAGAAGATGGGAAAGAGCCTCGAATACTTGGGCACAGGGGAAAAGTTCCTCAACAGAACACCAATGGCATATGCTCTAAGAACAAGAATTGACAAATGGGACTTCATAAAATTGCAAAGTTTCTGTAAGGCAAAGGACACTGTCAATAGGACAAAATGACAACCAACAAATTGGGAAAAGATCTTTACCAATCCTTCATCTGATAGAGGGCTAATATCCAATATATACAAAGAACTCAAGAAATTAGACTCCAGACAACCAAATAACCCTATTAAAAAATGGGGTATAGAGCTTAACAAAGAATTTTCAACTGAGGAAACTCAAATGGCCGAGAAGCACCTAAAGCAATGTTCAGTATCCTCAGTCATCAGGGAAATGCAAATCAAAACAACCCTGAGATTCCATCTCACACCAGTCAGAATGGCTAAGATTAAAAACTCAGGTAATAGTAGATGCTGGCGAGGGTGTGGAGAAAGAGGAACACTCCTCCATTGTTGGTGGGACTGCAAGATGGTGCAACCACTTTGGAAATCAGTCTGGCGGTTCCTCAGAAAATTGGACATAGCATTACCTGAGGATCCAGCTATACCACTCCTAGGCACATACCCAGAAGATGCTCGAACATATAATAAGGACATATGCTCAACTATGTTCATAGCAGCCTTATTTATAATAGCCAGGAGCTGGAAAGAACCCAGATGTCCTTCAACTGAGGAATGGATTCAAAAAATGTGGTACATTTACACAATGGAGTATTACTCCGCTATTAAAAACAAGAATTCTAGAATTCCCTAGGTAAATGGATGGAACTAGAAATTACCATCCTGAGTGAGGTAAGCCAATCACAAAAGAACACACTTGATATTCACTCACTGATTATTGGATATTAGCCCAGAACCTTGAAATGCCCAAGATTCAACTCACAGGCCACATGAAGCTCATGAAGAAGGAAGACCAAGTGGGGGTGATTTGGTACTTCTTAGAAGGAGCAATAAAATACTCAAGGGAGCAAATATGGAGGCAAAGTGAGGGACAGAAACTGAAGGAGGGGCCGTCTGGAGACCATTCCACCTGAGTATCCATCCCATGTGCAGTCACCAAAGGTAGATGCTGATGTGGAAGTCAGGAAGTGCATGCTGATAAGAGCCTGATATGGATGTCTCCTCAGAGGTCTTCAAGAGTCTGACATATTCAGAGGCAAATGCTCACAACTAGCCATTGAACTGATCATGGGGTTCTCAATGGAGAAGTTAGAGTGAAGACTGAAGGAGCTGAAAGGGTTTGTGGCCCCATGGGGAGAGCAACAATACCAACCAACCACAGCTCCCAGGGTCCTAACCACCAGCCTGGGAGCACTTAGGGAGGGATCCATGGCTTCAGCTGTATAAGTAAGAGCAGAGGGCCGTGCTGGACATAGATGGGAGAAGGGATCCTTGTCCTCCTGAAAGCTGGACACCCCAGGGGGTGGGAATTTGAGGGTGGGGAGGTGGGAGTTGGTGGGTATGTAGGCGTACGTCTGCAGAGAAGCAGGAGGAAGGGTGAGGGGATAGGGGGTTCCTGGGTTGGTGGTGGATGGGGTAAGTGGACAACATATGAAATGTAAATAAAACGTCCAATAAAAATAAAATAAAAGAAAAGAAAAAAGGAAAAATAGAACACATTGAGTTCTGCCATAATGTTCCATTTATCTGAAAAATAAGTTTATATGTTTATCTTATCTATTGTTCAAATGGATACTATGAATTGCAAATTATTTTTTTAATATTATAAAATCTAGTTTCAAATTTTGCCTAATGAGACCTAAAAGTCAGCTGTCTGAGAAGGCTGCAAAGTATCCCATTGCACATTATGGTAGACACATCACGTGGTACACTCTGTAGATCTTTTGATGCAATTCTGTCTGGTACCTGTAGAGCTGTCATATGATTCCCTCCACTTTGCCTAAATTGGCACTTGTAGAATTGCACAAATGCACTGCTAATTCTACTCACAGTGGTGCTGTCATTATGAACAAACGTTCCACTCCTGACTGTGACTTCCAAGCCTCGTACCAGCCTCCATGAAACCACCGAATGCTAATTTGTTAGATTACAGATTAGGAAAAATCTTAGACCTTTTATAGTTTCTGAGAGTCTTAAAGTGAGCAGATGTCAATTCTGCTGCTCTGTACTCAGCAGATCTTTCCCCTGAACTCACACATTTCATGTGGTTTTTTTTGTTTGTTTGTTTTCCTTCTGAGGCAGACGTGGGTGGACTGGTATGATGTGATTGGTTAAAGCGTGGACTTTCATTTATTTCTATCATGGTTCTTTTCACAGATTTTTCAGCTTAGTTTAGTTTTTCTCCAAATGAGAGGAGAGAAATCAACTTTCTTCATTAATGTGTAATCATGATTCTTTTAGAAATCAGAAACCAGAAATAGCTTGTTTAAAAAACTATTTGTTATCTACAGTGTGTGTGTATGTGTGTGAGGTGGGGGTAGAGAAACAGGCAGCATGTTTGTGAAAGTTAGAGAAATTTTTTGTGAAATTCATTTTTCTTTCTATCTCTTTATGAGTAGCATGAATGGAACCTAGGTAGCCAGTCTTGCATGACACTCTGAGCCATTTTATGGATTCTAGATTTCTTTTAATAGTAGAAATTTCAATGTAGCATTATTTTTCTCAAGTTCTTATGAGACAAAGGAAATCAATGAAAATTATCATTCAGTGAAAATGGAAGTTAACTACTCTTTAATGTCATAGCATTCTAACAAGCAGAGAGTTCTACAGAGGTAGTCACTATGCTGTCTTATTATCTTATTCACTTAGCCACTATTTCTCTAAACAGATAGTGCATTAGGCATTATACTGATTTATGCAATTTCTGTTAGGGTTTAGCATGCTTACCTACATTCTTCAGAGACAGGTTTATTATGCTGTCTGAATGATCTTGAACCTGGGAGCGCCCGTCCTCTTAGGCTCATGGATTTTGGGGTTGCAGTGTGAATCATAACATCCAGCAATTTCCTTTTAATGAATTGATTCTTATATTTCTTATATCCTTACAATCATCAATCTTACGTGTTATTTCAGATTGTTCAGACCATAACTCCTAATAGTCTGATGGGAGTTGTTTGCCACTTTGTTCTTTAATATTTGCTTTTATTCAGCTTCCTAGAAGCAGTATATGTAAAAAAAGTAATTTCCAGGTATACTAACTGTAGGGAATAGTTCTTCTTCATAATCATGAAAGTGCCTCCAAAGGTAATTTTATATTTTTGTGATGAAAGAGTTTGTAGAAATAGAATGTTTTCATGACCATATAGAATTTCCTGAAGTCTTTTTCTGAAAGGCAAACTGCTGTCTTTTATCTCAGTTTTATCATACAATGTTTCCCACTTACATCAGTTTTTAATGTTCAAATTAAACTTCACATATAGAGTTCTATGTAGCACCAGAACCATTGATTAAAGGACTGTAAAGAAGCGCTCCATTCTTTATCATGAGCTTCTGTTATTTTTATCTTATACTCAAAGACTTGAAAATAGAAGAAGAGTCAAAGTAAGAACATCTGAATCACTTTGAGCATGAATCCAGGTTTGCTTCCTCTGGATAGCTTTATAGCCCAGATAACAGATAACAGACAAATTAATTCTAAGGATTGCAACCAGAATTGAATCAGAATATTGGGAGATAAATATTGGGACACTCTCTGCAACAGAAGTGGGACTCCGGGAAGCTTAGAAAAATGTTTGAACTTAGTTTAGGATCCAAGAAGCTGTCATCATTATCATTTAACATGGATGTAATGTCCTGCCAATGCAACAGGGCTGTGCCCAATAAATGCCAAAACTATAAATGGAAGCAAGAAGAGCAGAAAAAAAGTAATTATTTGCAATAATATAACGATATTTGTGAAAGCACATCTGAGCTGAAAGTCTTAAAATAGCTAATACAGATGGGACTGAAATTATTATTATTATTATTATTATTATTATTATCCTGAAAGATAATTGGTGTAGTTCACTAGTGAGATGAGTTTCCATGTTACTATCAGGAAGTTGGACTCTTATAGCATGGGATAGATTTTGTTTTCCTCAGTGTCTCTTGTAACACAGGCTAGCCTCAATTTCATTGTGCAGCCAAAGCTAGACTTGAATTCCTGATTGTCCTGACTCCACAGCAAGACTGTTCATGGTTTCAATATACTTGGTGGACCCAAAATATCTACCTAGGAAAGAAAGTTAGAGACAGGTTATAATCAGAAGAAGTAGAAAGGAAAAATGAAGGCAGGAGTTGGGGAGAGAATGAGAAGTCACAGCCAGGCCAATCTGCTCTATTTTCTGTTTAAAAGCTTTTCCTGGGAAAATTCACCTTCAAATGCTATGATCATTTCTGAATGAGAACTATAACACTTGATCATCTTACCACTGCCTTAGGCTGAGGCATTATTTGCAAAATGATGTTGATGCATCAAATAGGGTTGAGAACGTGCTAGTGAGGTAGACGAGAAAGGCTGTGAGCAGGCTGCATAGTCTCTGCCACAATTATATATTGGAAAACCCAAGAAAACTGACTGAATGTGTTCAGAAGCAGTAAGGATGTCTGTATTTAAGAGAAGGGTACAGAATTCAAAGATGTGTTAGACATCATCCATCCTCAGAAGTTGAGATGCAGAAATAGTATCAAGGAAGCTGAAAAGAAATATGAAGGAATTACTCAGAAAAATAGGGAGGGTATTTTAATTTTCTTCACACATGTCTCTTCAATAATGTGAAGATGTAATCATTAAAGGCACATATTATACTCTTGTCTAAAAAATAAAATCTTATTAAAAAGTAAATCATTTTCAAATTAACTAGTTTAATAGAGAAATAATTAAATGCTAATATTTTCTTTCTCAGATCGATTCATATAACTATCTATGTAAATAATAGCAAGTAAATTTTAATATGTTTCTGAAGTGGTAAAATGTATAGATTTTTTTTCCACCAGAGAAAACATCTGGATAATATTAAAGTAATATAATTATGAAATAAGAAAGCTATAAGGAGTTTAGGTCAGATCAATACCAAAGAACAAGTAGGAGTAAACAAAATCATATGAATTTTGTAGATGTATTGTTTTTCAAAGACAGAAAAATAAATATACATGTGTGTGCGTGTGTGTGTGTGTGTAAGCACATATGTATGCATGCACACACACACAATCATTACTTATTAGGAATTAGTTCACATAGTTATTAAAGCCATGAATTCACATAATCTGCAAGCTGAAGACATGGGAACACTCAATGTCTATTTCAAAACCTGACAACTACTGAGCTAATTGCACAGACCACAGATTATTCTGAACAGACAGAAGGCAGATGTTCTAGATCCAGTAATGATGCAGAGAACAAATTAAATCTTCTTGCATTTCTTTGTACTATTGATACCAGTAAATGTCTTGTCACAGTATAAAGGGCCCTTTGCCAGAAATACATTCAGTTATAATGGTCATTTCTTTGGGAATAACTCCACAGACACACTTAGAAATGATATGTAAATTTATCTCTATTTAAATAGATAGCTGGACACCTCATTACACCAGACAACTTGACACATAAAATTAATAATTATAAAATGTACTTGGTACTTGGTATATGCAGTGGTTACTCTTGATTGTTAACTTGATGGGATTTAGAATTCCCATGGAAACTAACCTCTGTGCATGTCTGTGAGCGCTCTCCTACATTAGTTGATGAGGTGGAAAGACTTAAGCTAAACATAAGCCATACAATTCCATGGTCTTGGTTCCTAGACTACGGTAGAAGAAGAGAACTAGCTAAACACGAAAAGCAATTTTCCTCTGCTTCCTGAATGAACATGCAACTTGAACGGCATCAGATTTCTGCCACCGAGACTTCCCAAGCATAATCAACTGCACCCGGGGACTGGGAACCAAGAGATGGTTTCTCCTTGTAGTTACACTTATCAGGATAGATTGCCACAGCCATAGAAAAGTAACTAACACAGACTATTGGAATGAAGCAATGGGGCCCATTGTTCTAATAAACTTACCACCATGGTTACTCGCCTAATAGAACTAGGTTGTAAGAACAATGTCAAGAGTTTAGAATGCTCCAGTAGAGAAGCCTTCAAATGCTGTAATCAAATGTTAATGGATCTCCTTATGGAAATTTGGAAGGCCAGAAGTCACAAATGTGGCCAGTGGAGGACCAGGTCATTACATTTAAGAAGCCAAAAAGGATATCATTAGTGACCAAGGTATCAGCTATTTGAGTAATATTATAGTAAAGAATGTAGCCACACTCTGCCTGTGTCCTGAGTGAGAAACTGGGTGAGACTGAATAAAAAGGAACAGGCTAGTTCCTTTGGTAGAAGACATTTCAAGAGAGTAGCATCCAGTCTATGGATGCTGTCACTCATATCTCCAGTGAGAAAAACAAAAATATGAAAAATGTAAAATGTAGAGAGGAAAATTGTATTAGGAAGTTTAGAGTTGCCAAAAATTAACAGGCAGATAAATTATCTGTAATCGTAAAAGAAAAGAAGGAAGAAAAGCCTCATTTTCTTCACTGGAACAATAGAAACGTTTCCCTGAATGTAAGATTCCTCTCTTCAAAGGCTTCAACTTAAGAAGATATGGGTTTGTTTGTTAGGAGGACTCTGAACTGACAGTATTGTAGAATGGGATTTGACCTATTTTGATAGCAGCTCTGGTCCACCTTAAACTCCAATTCCACCATTGGCAGCCCATGTAGCCTCTGACTTGTGTTGCTGGTGCCCTAAACCTCTCTGCAACTTGGTGTTTCTCATGGTCTTAGCATTGATAATACCTTGGCATCTCTATTGCAACTTAACATTACCTTTACATCTTTATATTACAGCATATCAAGACCTCCTTGCTAATGTCTGATGTCTAATGTAATGTTCTAAGCATTATCTGTTATTATCCTCGTTGGACCTATGTCACAGGAAGAGAACCATAATTTTCTTTGACTCCACAAATCTTTTAAATATCTATGCTTCCTTTCTCTGTGTCTGCCTTACTTGCATGCCGTTCACACCTCTTTCCTTGACAAATACCCATTTTAAAGTACCGTTCAAGAAAAGCGATTTAGAGTAGTAAGCAGTGAGCTTGTTTTACGCTGGATGACAGACTCATGAAATTACTTCCATCAAACAACTTAGTCCATGAGTCTTGAATTCAGCCCTGTTCAAATATTGAGGTTGTGGGCATAATACAGCCAGTATCTTTCCTAGAACGAAACAGTAATATCCTATATCATTATTGCCAACGGAATCCTTGCCCAGCCCGGCCACCTTGGGAACCACGTCTCTATTGCCTATGATTCCTTTGGCGTTCTCACCTGGCAAACGGTCTCAAACAATGTTGTAATAAGCTCTTACAGGTGTAACCTTACCAAAGTAAAAACTTACCCACTCCTTGTCAATTTCCTGTCTTAGTTTCTGTATTATGGAAGAAGAACTTATTCTGCCTTAGAGCCTGAAAGTACACATTATCACAGTGAGGAGGGGTGGTCAGGAAAGCAGCTGTTCTTGTGTGGTAGTCATATATATCCACCATTAGAAAGCAGAGCGAGATGGAAGTAGATCTCCCTTGCTCTCTCCTTTTCCTCTTTCATTCAGTCCGACACTTTGGTGTGGGGAAGACCTTGTAACACATTCAGGAAGAGTCTTCTACCCTCAGCTAACTCTCTTTGGAAATGTTATTATAAATACATCCTGCATTGTGTCTCTCACGTTATTCAACGTTTAGCCAGATTGACAACAGAAATTAACCATCATAATCCCTTAGTGACGCTGTAGGCACATTCGTTTGTATACATATACTCTATGATACATCGTGCATAATGAAAAAAATCATCAGGATGCTTTTCTTAGAATGCAGCCACATCATAAATTGATACTTGCCCATGCAAATACTGGACTTTTCAAAACAGCCTTGTTCTTAAAATATGTTAAACTTAAAATTGATAGACATCACAGGATTTTGGTAAGAGATGAAAATATTGATAATATGTGCATAACCTCCCCTAGCAAGCAACAATGTAATAGCAATATTCTTGATGAACAAATGAAAAAATATTTAAGCTTTATCATGTATTTTATTACCTTTCAGGTGTGGTTCCTATGCTTTTAACAAAGTATCATCTTACTGTACATTATTACTTTGCAGATATCCATGAGAATTCTATATGTCACCAGTCTCTATTGCTTCTCATGTGCCTACTGTGTGCGTATTTAATTTCAACAATGTAAAGTGTTCTTAGGAATCACTACATTTTGGAAAAGAAAATCACCTTTAAATCCAATTGCATATTCATGGATCTTTAAAAGGTCTGACCTTATTTAAACAAATGTTACCTTACTGGAGCTATTGATCTTGAGAAGGATCAATTATGATAAAATGACTGTGTCCAAAAGAGATATCTTGTCTTTAGAAATGAATATGGAATGATTCTTTTGAATTCTAATAATACGTGTGTGCCATTAGAGAGATGAAATATCTGCCCTCTGCCTCAGAGCCAATACTGAGATGTATATGAAGAAATTGATTTGGTGGTAACTAGTTTCCTGCTTCTTTGTTATGATTATTCGTGCTATAAATAGGTATTATATCACTAGTTCTTTTTCTTTCAGGAGCCATTTTTTTTAAAGGGAGACCTGCTTCTCTTTTAGGAAGGTTTAGTAAGAATTTCCTTGACTCAAACAAGTAACTGCTTTGTTCTAGCTAAGGATACTTCAAGGCCTTTGCTGATCACTATACTTGATACATTCTCTTTGAACATGTTCCGGATTGGATACTTCTTCCAGCTAGGAAAATTGTTTGTTGCTTGAAGCCAGAATTATTTATTTGAGGTCTGTCTTCTCTATTATTAAAGCAATGGAAAAACTCCTCATTTTTTTTCCACATCTTTCTGTTGAAAGTGAACTTGAGCATTGCACCCCAAACCAAGTTTATTTAAATATCAACTAAACAATGAGAACATTCCTTTACTTCTATATTTCAGTTGAAATAAAGTTTGCACAAATACTTTAATTCAAACATTTTAAAATCTTATCTTTGTTTCTTTTTAAAAACTTCACTTTGTTCATGTTGAATGTTTTAACATGGAAGCTTGAGATATATATATATATATATATATATATATATATATATATATATATAATTTCTGTGATTAGTAGTCAGTCAGAATATATGATGTTTGAAATGGTGAAAGGAAAGCCTATTCCTGAGTTTCTGGCATGCAAAGACCTAGTAGGTGGTTTTAATAGAGTTGTATAGGGAATACCATGGTGTTCTTGTTTTGGTTAATGGACGTCTTTTTTGCTTTCTTGAGCCTTGTATTTGTTTGCATGAGTGGCTGTTATAAAGTACCATACATTTCACTGCTTAAGCAACAGAGATTTACTTTCTCATTGTTTGGAAGACAGAAGGCAGATCGATGTGCAGGCACACTCGACTTCTTCGAAAGTCTCTAAGCTCTGCACAGACAGCCTTTCTCAGCGTCAGAACATGATTTTCCTGTATCCTTGTTAGAGCCACAGTCTCTCTCATTTTTTTTTTTATTCCCAATAATTGTACTTCGTTTGTTTTATTTTGTCTTGTTTTTAAATTCCTCCATCTCTTTCATTTCCTGATTGTGTAATCAGTCTCCATGACAGTCTGTCAACAATCACTCTTTTTAGGTAAATTATTTCCTTTAAAAAAATAAAAATTAAAAAAAAATGACAATCGTTACACTAGATTGGAGACCTAGTGATGTCACTTAAATTTGAACACTACATTGTAAAAAGTACTTTCTCAGTTAGTACATTGATCATCAGGTTTTATATTACATTTTATACATGATGTTCAATATTCTTCATTCATACCTATTGTGCACTGCCCTTCCCCAACCCTACTCTGTCATGTGCTCCCCTCATTCCTCTTAACATTTCTTCTCTCTGCTTTGACGTCACATATATTTCATTATCCTCCCCTTTACCTCTAAAATCTCCTATTCCCTTCTCATGGTCTACTTTCTGTACTTTTGAGTTCTTGAAAGATGGACACATATACACTTCTAAATTGTACACATAAAAGGAAATGTATTTTGTTTTCTAATTCTATCAAATGTAATAACATGGCTTCTAGCTACATCCCTTTAAAATATCTATTTGTTTTTCCTATTTAGAATCCCTTTTTAAAAATGTAATCATATTTTGAAATATTGCTGGCTAGACCCTTCAAAGTTCAGAGATATACACGCCAGCCCAAAAAAGACAAAAGGTATCAACTAATATCTCTACCAAAGGAATTTACGAAATCATAAGATCAGGACAAGCTATGTTGAAGATAGGAAAGTTGACCAGGAGAGAAAGAATAGACATTATCATCAACACAAATGCAAAATAAGAATATTGAGCTGAAATAATTTGTAACATCCAGGAACTGGAAGGCATCATTTTGAATAACATATTTGAAGGTAGAGATTGAAGAACTAAATATGCAAATTAAAGGCTACAGTTGATTTTTAGTTCTTATTCAATCTCAATCACAAAGGCTGGATTTTGGGATTCATTTAGAGGTTTTTATACATTAGAAAGAGGTACAGAAGTTTAGGGTGATGGCTTCTATATGCTTGGCCCAAGAAGTGGAACTATTAGAAGGTGTGGCCCTGTTGGAGTAGGTGTGGCACTGTAGGTGTGGACTTTAAGACCCTCACTCTATGCCTAAAAGTCAGTATTCTGCTAGCAGCCTTCAGATGAAGATTTAGAACTCTCAGCTCTGCTTGTATCATGCCTGACTAGATGCTGGCCTGTTCTCACCTTGATGATGATAGACTGAACCTCTGTACCTATAAGCCAGCTTAACTAAAGGTTGCTCTTTGTAAGACTTGTCTAGGTCATGGTATCTGTTCACAGAAGTAAAACCCTAACTAAGACAATTAGGTCTTATATTATTTTGAGGGAAGTGTGATGGTTTTGTCTTCTACTGTCTGAGGTTTGGAAAACTCCTAGATTGATATTGAATGCATACCTGAGTACCTTTAAGTCATCCTCCTTGCTCAAAATGGTTACACGCAGAAAGTCTCCTGAGATGTCCAACAGCAGTATACTAAGAGCCATGGTAGGAAAGTAAGTGTGATCCCACTTTCTACTGGATAGATGAAGATTGTACAATTCTTCTTAACCAATTCTGGTTATAAATAGAAGAGAGATCCAGACTTATGCTGTCTTAGAGACACTATCCTAGAGACTTAGGACATCATCAGCTTCAGAACACTCTATTGTAAACAGTTAGGGATAAGATCTATTTGTAATAGGATGTAGTATCTTAAACTTTCTTTGTGAAACTCATATTAAACAAGAATAGAAAATGTTCTAACAAGCAGTAAGTGTAGACCAATGGGTTTCCTTCTTCAGAAACAGAAAATAACTTTCCAATTTTCTAAAGATCACACAGATACATATACACAACAGATTTATAGTATTTATTTAAGCTTATCCATCTAATTTTATACATTTAATAGTTTTCTCAGCGGGGCATATTTCATTTTATTTATGTGAATCTTCTTAACATCCTCAGGAACTTCATAGTAAGTTAAAAAAGCATTAATCTAAAGCTGAGCCCAGTGGTACATTCCTTTGATCCCAGACTTGGGAAGTAGATGCAGGAAGATCAGGAGTTCTGTGTCAACTTAGGCTACAAAGCAAGTTACAAGTGAGTCTGGAGTACACTAGATAGCATGTCAAAACAAAACACACCCCCTGATCTATGTGGTATTTCTTTATCAGAATAAAAATGTTGTGGCTAAAGAAGCTCAAACCAGATGAGCAGTGAGCATTTCAGAGCCATGTCTGTAAGTGGTTTGATTACATTCATCTTCCATACATGAGTTGATTACATTCCATGATTGTATTTGTAGATTTTAAGATTGAGAGAGCAATTGCCTGTGGTAGATGAGGCTTTTGCCTGAAGCTAGTATATTTGTGGAAGTATTCAAAGTTCTAGGGGAGGGAAGCTGCTATCTTATTCTCCAACACATTTCATGAATATTAAACACTCAAAGGCAAGATGAATTTGCAGTTAGACCAATTTTATCAGATTGAACACAATGATATTTGTCACTGATAGAATTCATTTGAGAAGTGAGGTCCGGTACTGTTGTGCAAACTACTTTGCTAAATAACATCCTTAAAAGATTAGCTCCTGTGACACTTGCTTTTTAATATATAAATTCAACATGAAAATTACAAGGAAAAAACTGGGAGCCCATTAAGTAAAGTCAAGTATACGCCATGAAGAAAATAACTATTGAGACAGAAAAACCTGGACGACAGCTTGAGCACTGTGTGTACAGTGGGACTTTATTTACATTTCCATAGGTTGTTAAGGGAAAATAATGTAAATCTAGAAGATAAAGACATATAGGCTTCTAATTGTTATATGTTTTCCAGAAACAGAATTGTGAACAAACAAATAAAGCACATTTACACAATCTCAAGTTTGCTTACACTTAAAACTCAGAGGTAGAGAAATTTATAAGTGGGTGAACTAGAAAGATATTAGAATACTTAAAAAAGACAATTAGGCCAGCAGAACAAGTTCTGGAAACAAATTATACTCCACTATAACAGTTTTTTATTGTAAAAATTCTGTACTCTGAGGCACTCCTAGCAATATCAGCACATTGTTTCTGTGATGGCACAGCAGAATAGCAGCCTATGATTGTCTTTTGACAGGCTGTGGTAGCACAAACAACATTACTAGGAGACCCCTAGTCCACGGGAGCAGATGATGATGTAGCAGACAAGACAAATCAACCAGAGTCTGAATTTCCTTTGTTCTGACAAGGGTTCTTAATATTAGCTATCAAAAGTAGTTTAAAACCTGTTAGTCCTTCTGCCCTGTTTGCAATAGAAGAGGTACGAACCTCAGCTTGCTGCCTTTTCTTTTATTAGAAAACTGTTAGAGCATTACAAATGCATTCGCTTTAAACATTTGTGACTGGCTATAAACCATCAAGATGCCCTGTTGTGAATGCATCAGTGATGATGTGCCATGGAAAGAATTATGCATAGGACTGTCAGCTGTAGAAATATGAGCTGGGTTTGTGCAAGAAAAATAGTATCATCCAAAATGCAAGAAGCACTGGAGATGAAGACGGGATGAATGAGAAGGAGACCCGGCTCTTCTTTGGCATCCTGTCTCGGCAATGTGGGGGAGTTGCTAAATCTCTCCACCCACTGTTTTATATGTTTAGAAAATGAATGTTCACATTGGATCCTCTCCAAGGTTCACTAAAAAAATAACTCTGATTATTGATGCTTCAAAAATACCAGAAAGAAATTGCTGCTTAACAGCCTTTAGAGAAGAATGGTTACCTTATATAAATATGGAAATTATAATTGACATGCTATGGCTATAGGTTTTTGTTTATAAATAACATTTACACATACACTTTTGCACATCTTTAAATGCATTTTATTTTATTTGTGTGGGTGTTTTGCTTTCATATATATTTGGACCATGTGCATGCAATGCTCAAGGTGGCCAGAGGAGGGTATGAAATCCGTGAAACTGAGTCACAGATAGATATGGGCTTGATAGAAATCAAGCTGAAGATTTCTGCAATTTCTGTTGATTACAGACGCATCTTTCCAGCTTTATACCTGTATATATAATTCCAGCCTATTTTTCTAATGTCTGGGTTGATATTATTTATAACGATAAAAACAAAGTATCCAAATCCATCAAAATAACAATCAGTTATTGTTTAAACATTCACTAGACTCTGGGACAAATTATATGGAAATTCTTCACTTAGACCAAGTGGCTTTTCAAAAAAAATGTAAATATTTATTAAGCTATTAAAAAAGGCTGAATATTCTAATAATACAGTGGTGAATAATACAGATTTGTTCTGTTTCAGGGAGATCATTGAAAATACTTTAGTAAATTATCAAATAGATGTTTTACTCAAGGATAAATTTTATGATATTATCGAGTTAGACATAATCATGGTACTTATTTTATTGGTATGCAAATTTGTTTACTATAGATATTGTCTTCTTTAATGTATAATTATTATCCTTCTTTTTTATTTAAAGTTCAACTTCAATATACCTACACCCATACCTAACACACATACTGAACTCAACTGATATTAACTATGACTGTTTCCTAAACATTTAAACATTTAAGCAGGTATTTGAGATGTCAGAATATATATTTAATGGCAAATTATGGTATAGAAATTATGATTATTTTATGTGTTAATGTTTTACACCAATACACTAGAGGAAGAAATATACCTAACATAGTGTAGGTGGGTATATATTACATTACTGTTTTATATTTTATTAAAAATAAGTGTGATGGAAAGAGGGAGGAGGGAAGAAAGATATTTGCGAAAATGTTCTTAAAATATAGTTACACAGACAGAGAAAAGTACTGAACAAATCACAAGTGAGATAGAGTTGTCTACAGATTGCTGAAGAACTTTTGCTTTTCTCCCGGGTAGTTGCTCCAACAGTGAATCTTAGGCCATTTGAAATTCCTTTATTAGAGTGTAGATAAGCAGTTCCAAATAGTAAATCCTTGTAATCTTCAACATTACTGTAGATTTCTAGATGCTTTTGAAAAACTGTGCACAGCTGCCATAGAGAAGTGTGTTGCCTAAACATATAGTCTAGTTTGTTTTCTGCTGCTGTAATAAATACCAGGACTTAAAGGAAGTTGAGATAGAGTGGCTTTATTTCATGTTGTACTTCCTGGTCACAATCCAATACTGAGAGAAGTCAGGGCAGGATTTAAATAACTGAAAGAGAAATGATAGAAGAATGATGCTGACTGACTCACTCTCCCTGGCTTGCTCTTAGCCAGTTTGCTTAGACAATCAAGAAACATCTTTATGTAGTTCTGCCTAAGGCTAGAACTACTACGCAATGTGGGCTGGACCCTTCTTCATCAATCACCAGTCAAGGCAGTTACCAACAGACCTATCAAATGCCAATCTAATTTGGGTAATCCATCCACTGAGATTCCCCCACAGCCAGTGATGTTTGATCATGTTAAAAATTAAAACGAACTAGGACACCAGGTTGATTCTGAGACAGATAATCTTTTTAGTTATTCCTCTAACTTTAAGAAAAATAAGCAACTTTAATGCAAGGCATTATAAGTACTCTCAATCTGACCTTGAATGAAACTCATTTCCAAACAGCTATGTTACTGCTATCATAAAAATGGCAGTCATAAAAATACTGGCTGGGTTTAATTGGGATTTAGAGTAATGTAAAAATTCTATACAATTTTCTTTCAACTAATGTTTTCAATAACTTACTCAGACAAGTATTGTTATTTATACAGAATAAGTAATTTGCTCAAGCATAGAACTGTCATTTAAAATTACATTTTTGACTTAAACTCTCTTATTTTCACACCGTGACGATATGTACTGCAGTTAGTTTATCTTAGTGATAGATTTAATTCCTTTAGTGAAATAGTGTTGTCTTTCTTTCCTTTTCACACATGCAAATTAGGTTTATTTATATAAATGTCCCTTTATTACCATCTCTGTCTCAAGTATAATTTGGATCTCAAGTATCCTATTAACAGCGAGTCTGTGGTGCTCTTTTGAGTGTCTTGTTTATTAGGTGTTAAGTTATCTTCCCTACTGGGGCAAGACAAAATTTGTCCCAGTGGATATGAAGGGGAAGCTCCCATATTTTCAGAGGACAAGGGGAAGAGGAACTATGTGAAGGGGTACTGAGAGGCGGACAGCAAACTAGATGTAAAGTGAATTGATTAATTAATTAATTAAAAGAAATTAGGTTATTGAGAAGTATCTTTGGGTGACTGTTGAGACCCTTTCGCCCCCATCTCTCTCTGCTTCCGTGAAGCCACTATGGGAGTAATTTTTTCAACTGTATTCTGCTTTAGAATCAGAAGAATGAAAGGGCTTAGTGACTCCACTGTAAGGACAAATCAAATCAAGCCCTTTGCTTTTACAAGGTAACTATCTAGATATTTAGCCATAGATGTTGTAATCCTACATTGAGCAATTGAAACAAGAGTGCAAAAAGTCAAAATCTCTTGACTTTATTGATATTTTACATCTGAAAAATTCAATGAAATAGCTTAAAATGAAGTCTTCTTTTTTTTTTTTGATTCTTCACCAAATGGCTGAATTATAAAGATGCTATCATCACTGGGTTATACATCCATCCATAATCATAAGGTTTCATTCATACTGATCATAACGCAAACCAGTTTTTTTAGAGATAAGAAAAATCGGGGATAGAGAGGTCCAATGATTTAACATTTGACTAGAGACAGCAGTGATAAGCTTATTGAATGCAGACTTTATGCAGTTTTTGATAATCAGATCTTTTCTGCAACAGAAAGCTGATGTGATAGCCCTAGGGTTCTCACCCTAACTAACACATCCCTTGAGTAAAAATGTTATGATTGCTCCTAGTTATGAAGCACTGGTTATGAATGTCTTGGAGATATATTTACTCCTCACATTGGTTGATTGTGAATTAGTCACATGAGAGAGCTGGGTCCTGTAACACATGTATATAATCCTAGTTTCTTGGGAAGTTGAAACAGAAGGATGGATCATTTTAGATCAACTTGGGGGAACTTAGTAATACCTTATCTTAAAATCAAAAGAGGAAAAAATGATGTGGGATATAGCTCAGAGCCAAAGCATTTCTTGGAAGTGTTCAGTGTCCTCATTTTAAGCCCCGATACGTTTAAAAACATATCACCAGCACCATTTGTTGAAAATGCTATCTTTTTTCCATTCGATGGTTTTAGCCCCTTTGTCAAAGATTAAGTTACCATAGGTATGGGGGTTCATTTCTGGATCTTCTATTCTATTCCACTGATCCTCCTGCCTGTCTCTGTTCCAATACCATGCAGTTTTTATCACTATTGCTTTGTAGTACAGCTTGAAGTCGGGGATGGTGATTCCTCCAGAAGTTCTTTTATTGCTGAGAGTAGTTTTCGCAATCCTGGGTTTTTTGTTATTCCAAATAAATTTTAAGATTGCTCTTTCTATCTCTGAGAAGAATTGAGTGGGAATTTTGATGGGGATTGCATTAAATCTGTAGATGGCTTTTGGCAAAATAGTCATTTTTACTATATTAATCCTTCCAATCCATGAGCATGGGAGATCTTTCCATCTTCTGAGATCAGCTTCGATTTCTTTCTTCAGGGGAATGAAGTTCTTGTCATACAGGTCTTTTACTTGCTTGGTTAGGTTCACACCAAGGTATTTTATATTATCTGTGACTATTTTGAAGGGTGTCATTTCCATAATTTCTTTCTCAGCCAGTTTATCTTTTGAGTAGAGGAAGGCTACTGATTTGCTTGAGTTAATTTTATATCCAGCCACTTTGCTAAAGTTGTTTATCAGGTTTAGGAGTTCTCTGGTGGAAGTTTTGGGGTCACTTAAGTATACTATCATATCATCTGCAAATAGTGAGATTTTGAAAATTGAATCACCCGTGATGCTTGCTATTAGAAGTTCTAACCCAGATGGACCAGAAGCCAGGAGCCTCGCCCTTACCCTCACCCCCTACCTTTTCCCACCTGCACAAGATCCCCTGAAGCTGGGCAACTGCAAGATCCTGCTTGGCAACTGCAGATAGACTCAAAGCAATGTACCATATCATCTGAAGAATAGCAGGGAGACCATAACTCAAGCAGTGTACCATATCTTCTGAAGAATAGCAGGTTGCAGTCCTCCTCGCCCCCACGAATAACCAGGACCCACCGGTCGGGTCAAGTGGCACCCAGACGTGGGGCTCAAGGCACGGACCCATCCGGCCGGACCCTCATTGAGAGGATGTGCGCACGACATCAAGATTGAGCAAGACAGAGATCATCGCCCGTGACCTGTCGTCCACGGAACCAGGTTGATGCTGCCATCAAGAAGGCAGTTGAAGTTCATTACCATCAGCTGAAAATTGCAGAGAATCCAGAAGTGACTCCGCAGGAGACTGACACAGCTGTCAGCTCCCCTGCCTCCCCCTACGGTCTACCCCTAGACTTCCATGCCCTCCAGAAGGGTTCCTGGTATGCCTGGCTTTGCCCTCATTTCTCTCGCTAGAGAGCTTGGCCTCTTGATCACCACAACAAAAATTGGCTTTTTCCTAAACCAAGGCCACCCTTGATATGGCCGCTAACATTGGGGAGCCTTCCTTTATGACAATATTACACCCCAAACTGACAAATGGTTGGTTGTGGTGGGCGCACCAAATGTGGTGGGCGCGCGTGTAGTGGTCTCGCCGGCAAAAAACATACACACACGCGCGCGCACACACACATCACACACACGCCAGAATCCTTCCGTATGAACACGTTTATTTCCCCAAAACCAAGATGGTGGAAGAAGACGAAGAAGGCGTGGGAAAGCACTGCCTATATACCCCAGAGCGGGGTATTCACCCCCTGATTGGCTGCTTACTCGTAGCGCGCCAAACGCCATGGGATGGGCTTAGCTTTGGCGGGCTAACCATGGCACATGCGCAGTTTACTTGGTACTAGGAAGAATTACGGGCGACAGCGCCACCTAGCGATGGCGGACTTTGTCAGCTCTCGTGGCGGCTCCCAACAACTGCCCCTTTTTGTTTAAATATAGAGGGTGGCAGGGGTCCCTGGGAAGGTTTCGTAACTCCCACCTTTGGGGGGTCTCACGGCGGGTCTGAGTCTCTTTAGAGGGCGGTGCTCAAACTCTTACCCGTCACGGGGTCAGCCTCCCCACCCGAGGCTGCCCTGTCTTAGGTGGCCGAGCCTTATCCGTCCACTCCGTTATTGACTTACCAGACCTTCTATCCGTGGAACGAACACCTTAGTGGGCAGGGACTGTGTACAGAAATGTTTGAGGCTTTACAGGGTGTCTTTACCAGAAGCCCTAGGGTGCAGCGGCTGAGGAATCTGTCTACTGGCTATTTCCTTTTAGATTTGTCAAACAGACACTGGCCAATGTCCCGTGTCTAGGCTGACTGACATTTCTTCACAGCCAGCACCAAAGAATGGTGAGCGCTCTGGCTAGGCTACGAGGGTCGCGCACCCACACCTGGCATTCTCTGAATGTGCGCTCCAGGTTGTGGCCACTCGTAATGCCTGTCACCGGGTAATATCACCATTCGTGGTATACCTCTGGCATATGAGATCAGCTTATTCCCGTCGTTGGGATCAATTGACAGCCGGTCTGGAGACAAAAGGATGGAGTTATCTAACTGACTGCCCTTAGCCTGTCTAGCATGGTACCAGTTATGACTCAAACCCACGGCCTGATCAAGCAAATTCCATCTTGGGGGAATAAGCGATCAAAGAACCAACAGTTTAAAACCGTCTCCCTTACCCTACCAGGTGCAATGGAAACACAAGTCCTCTGGGTGCAAGGGCTAAGGGGAACAGAAAGAGATGCAAACACCCATCCCTGTGCAATGGAGTCATCTCCTAGGGGTGCAAGGGCTGTTTGTCTCAAAACTCAGGTACCACAGCTATACAGACAAGAATCAGCCAGGTCGAGACTCCTCACTGACCCAGTGTATTGGGCAAATCTCTGGGGTGCAACGCTGATGGCCTAACATTTAGCACCACCACTCGCAAGGGGAGGACTGCTCATTTTTGAAGCAGTGAAAGCTACACTGCAGGGAAAGCCCCTAGTACTTTGGTCACAAACGCCTGGCCAATAATAGCCTTGCCAAAATTCTATTGAGCTATGAGTTCGCAAACCAATCAAAGGATGAATACTAAACCACAACTTAGGGTAAACTAAACCGGCCTACTCCCACCCACTTAAAAAAGGGAAAAAAAGGAAAGGAGGACAGTCCCTCAGTCAGGGACAGATCCACGTGCGTCGAGTTGATGTTCACCACAGCTGCTCTCAATTTTCTGAGTGTCTCACTGAAGTTTTCTGAGCAGTTTCCTGTAAGATACTGAAACAATTTTCTGGACAGATTAGTTACACGAGTAAAGTTTTTATACTGTACACTGGTGATGTAAAGTGTATCCAGTTTTTTCTCACATCTCAATTGGGCTAGTTGAAAGAGGATATCCAATCTCTCTCTCACTAAATCAAGGCGTTGATTAAGGATGATTAGTCCGCCTTTTAGTAGGGTACTGGCGGAGGTTTGAAGGTTAACAGTCTCTGCCACCGTGGCTGACAATTGGGGGTAGTGCCCACCTGAACAGAAGTTGACATAGCAATCTCAGTGGCAGTGGCGATAACGGCACTAATTAATATCGTCGTCACTATGGCTGCAGTTATACCAAATCTCCTTTTTGTCTAAATAATGACAAAGTGGAATGAGTCTCCACGGGGATGGGAACCCATCGCGTGACTCTGGCAACCATAGTGCGAGTGAATCTTTAGAATTCCAACACTGGGACATCCAGCAGGTTTTATTGGTACAATTCTTAAAGGTGGAATTTGATAAAATAAACAAAAATACTAGGAACCTGTATCCCTTGGATCAGCACAAGGGCTATCATCAAAGCCTGGAGGGTCTGCCTGGATGTCACCTTCCAGTATCGCGAGTTGCCTCTCTGGTAGCCAAAACGGATTGTCTTCTTCCTGTGGAAACACACAGACCGCTCCCCTGGCTTTTATTAAAATAGAATCTGGACTTTTTCATTGTCCGGTCAAGATGTCCTTTTATTTGACCATTTCTTTTGGCCTGTCAAGCTGAAAGTGAGGTTTTAGCCAATTAATCTCTGTTAACAACTTTTGAGAATCACTTTTCTGGAGCAACAAGTACTCTAAAATCTTAAAGCTCGTTGTACTAGAGCAAGGGCTTGTAGAAAAACTCCTTTAGAGAGATCAGCCAATAAAATATACAATGAATAATATATATTGAGAGATTTAAACGCTTTAACCTTTTGTATTAAAGCAACAACAAATTTTTTAAGGCCATTAATTATTCTTTGAGGCAAGCCTTTTTAATGAATGGCTTCATGGGCTCTCAAAAATCACAAGCAATTTCACTTAATGCAAACCTCTCACCTTTACCAGGAGGTAAAGGAACTGTATAGAACACTCTTTTAAATCTATAATAATTTTTTATATGTATTTACTTGAATGGCAGCTGGAGTAGGCAAGTCAGGCTGTAGTGCCCCATTAGCCTTATAAATCTTAAATTTGAACTTTCTCTGTGTAGCCCTGGCTGTCTAGGAACTCACTCTGTAGACCAGGCTGGCCTTGAACTCAGAAATCCGCCTGTCTCTGCCTCTCAAGTGCTGGGATTAAAGGCGTGCGCCACCACTGCCCCGCTCTTGTGTTTTTTGGATTAATTGAATAACCAACTCTTTTTAACTGAGTGAAGTATCAAATAAAGCCAAGCTGAAGGCAATCTTGTCCTCTAATAATTGTTAATTAGCCCCAGTATCCATCAATCTTTTAAAACCCTTTTTTCTTCAATTATTAATTTAAGATTAGGTCTCTTGTTACTAATAAGACCTAATACACATCAGAGGAACCAAGGCCATTTTGTCTCTATCACACCCAACAATTTTGGCCTGGCCCAAAAGCTGTTTTGAATTTCTTTGAGTCTGAGGCAGACACCTCCCTAAGGAACAAGCAAGGCAATAAACAAATTCTAGAGAACACCCTTTTTGAGGTGGGACAGGACAATAGGAATGTCTGAAATCTAAGCTCCTGTCTCAACTACTCTGTTAAAGTCTAATTTAAATGTAAATGTTTTAATCTTGGCCTATATCCTGAGGCCTGGCCCAAGGATTATCCTTCTTGCACCAAGGACAGGTGTGTCAGGTAACCTTGGTCACCTGGCTGTTGTTTAAGCCTCTGTTCTTGGGACAGTCACTTTAAAAACTATCTAAATTTTTACATTTAAAACATTCCCCATCTCTATGGCTCTGTGTAGTTATGGCCAGAACCTGATTGCATGAGGGTGCAATTTCATTGCAAAGACAAGTATCTAAGTCTGTCTTTGCTTGTATGGTCTGAGGACTGTGTGGGCAGTTTAACCTGATTAACATCACACTGACCTTGTCTTACAAGCAGGTTAAGATCTCAGCCTGCGTGTCTTAATTTAAATGTAAACGTTCTTAATCTCTAGCAGGCCAGCATTGTATCACAACTTGTTATAAATATTTTTATTTAACTCTACCTGCTGCCCCCCCTTTTCTATAACCTGGGCGAATCAAAAAAAAAAAAATTTTTAAACTCAAGATTACAACTGCCAACTGTAGCCAATGGAATACTGGCAGTTTAACTAAACTTTTAAATATCTTTTGTAGCATTAGAGTGTAACCATTAATTTTGAGAAGCAAAAGCAAAACCAATTTAAACAATTTATCTTCTCTAAAATCAACACCAAGCAGACCACCCCTATGCTACAAAGTTTTGCTGTTAATTCTCTACACATGAATGCATGAAGCAGCTTTTAATCTCATTGAAGAGACATTGGTCTAAAATCTTACTTTCTATATACCTGGTTTCTGAACGACTCCAACACTGAGCTAGTTCCACGCCACCTTTCGTTATCAAAGTTGTAAATTTTTAATTACACCCAATAATTTAAGCCAATAGTCTATAACCAAGACATGTAGAACATTTTTATACTTTTAAAACCAATCTGAAACAACAATGAAATGGCTATATATCTTATTTTTAGATCAAACAAAATTTCTTGTCTTTCTAGCTGTAATTTCAAGAGAAAGGCACCTTGTCACAGAGGTTTTTCTAGGACAAAACGACTCTTAGCTCCTTATAAAACCCAAAATGTTGCTGGTCTCTTTTAAAAGTAGCTTATGTCAACCTCAATTCCTGAAAAGACCTTTTCTAGTTCTCAAAGGTTGGATCAAGCAGTTTTAACGATCTTTCTTTTTGAACACGTAACAAACACAGAACATTTAGACAATGAAACAAAAAGCAAACACAAACACGTGGACATTAGCGCGCCAAGGACAAGCGACAAGGAAGGACTCTAAGAACTACAGAGAATTTCAGGACATCTCTCGAATTCTCTGCTTCTAGATGAACTCTGAAATAGCCTTTTCATTCTTTTTTGTTGACACAGCTCAGAGAGAGGGCACCTGTATTTTTTAAAACTCTTTCTCTCTCTCTCATATTTAAAATGTAACTTTTCATCTCGTTCATTGGAGATTTTGCGGGTAGTTATTTTAACACTTCAATACCCTGCTTTCTAATTCCTTTTAACCCTGCTCTTTCCACCTGAAGCGGCCGCAGGCAATGCCTGTTTAGAATTCTCCTGACCTATGTTTCGCTGTTACCTCCTAGGCAAAATCCTCATTCACCTAGACTGACTCTCCCGAAACATTTTTCTTGTAAACACAGCCTCTAATTGACCGTCACTAACGCAAGAACTCGATCTCGTGGCGGCGGCCGTCTATTCGGCTGGCATCTATCCTCCCCATCCCTCTCTACATCTGAGTCCTCTGACTCGGAAGTTAGCCCCTCCGACTCAGAGCTATCACGCCGTAAAAACTTTCGGAGGCTTACTTTCCTTCCGTCTCTCCCGAGAGTGTTCTTCCTCTCCTCTCCCATTTCCTTAGACTGTGTGTCTTTGGAAAGGCCTGATTTCTTAAATATGTCCCTTTTTTCTTTTCTTTTCTGACTTTTTAAGCGCTTCCATTTCTCTGTCTCTGTTTCTGACATGTGGGCCCATAATTCGTCTATCACTCCCCAGCCCGCCGCCATAACCGAGCAGCTTTTCTCATCCTGCAAAACCAGAAGGAAGAATACCAGCACTGTCTGGGGAGGGAGACGAAAAAAATCAAGACCAAACATTATCTCTCAGAGAACATTACCCCGTCATACGGTTCTGGATTCACTCCACGCGTGAGAAAACGAGCGGAGGGTCTTCTTTAAGCAGCGCCGGCGATCGATGGATTTTCCCGGGTTTCACGGCACCAAATGTGGTGGGCGCGCGTGTAGTGGTCTCGCCGGCAAAAAACATACACACACGCGCGCGCACACACACATCACACACACGCCAGAATCCTTCCGTATGAACACGTTTATTTCCCCAAAACCAAGATGGTGGAAGAAGACGAAGAAGGCGTGGGAAAGCACTGCCTATATACCCCAGAGCGGGGTATTCACCCCCTGATTGGCTGCTTACTCGTAGCGCGCCAAACGCCATGGGATGCGCTTAGCTTTGGCGGGCTAACCATGGCACATGCGCAGTTTACTTGGTACTAGGAAGAATTACGGGCGACAGCGCCACCTAGCGATGGCGGACTTTGTCAGCTCTCGTGGCGGCTCCCAACAGTTGGTAACTTGAACATTTACAAGAGACTAGGATGGCTGTGAGTTAGCTCAATGACGGGATTATTGTAGGTCCACTTCCCAGGGGCCCACCCAATGCAGCCGAAAAGGAGTGCGTGGTGCTGGGAGTGGGTGCAGCCTACATGGCCTAAGACAGGGCCCTCACCCTCCTTTCACCCACATCAGAGTCCCTTGACGTTGCCCATCGTCGACAGCCTAAAGCCTCCGACCATCGATGTGACTCGTCTCACATCAGTGTTTTGGGGTTGTGAACTTGTCTAAGACCCCCCATAATTAGACATCCAAATTCAAAACTCACATAGTTGGGATTGAACATAAGACACCTTCTCTAACTAAACAGAGAAGGGGGAGATGCCAGAAGCCAGGACCCTCGCCCTTACCCTTACCCCCTACCTTTCCCCACCTGCACAATGTCCTCTGAAGCTTGGCAACTGCAAGATCCTGCTTAGCAACTGCATATAGACTCAAAGCAGAGTACCATGTCTTCTTAAGAATAGCAGGGAGACCATAACTCAAGCAGTGTACCATATCTTCTGAAGAACTGCAGGTAGATCATAATTCAAGGCAGTGTACCATATAGACCATGACATGTTTCAAGGCACAGGCCAAGAAGATTTTGTACTTTTCCACCACCTGGACCCTCTTACCCCCTCCCCTTGTAAAACATGCTATAAAAAAGCATTTCATGTTCAAAAAAAAAAGAAATTAATAATAAAAAAAAAACCATATCACCTCTTGAGTGAGGTGACATTACAATCCAAAAACCTTTCAGATGGGACTGGGTGCCTCCTAGACCGAATGTTCTCCTGGATTAAAAGGTAAGCAGTGTGATAGAAAGTTAACATGTTAAGGACTATATGCAAGTACTATAAGCTAAGACTGGTCCTTATTCAAGGGATAGGGAAAAGAGATACGCTCGATCATACAGTTTCAAGGAAATTGAAATTAGACACAGCTTTGAAGTGCTTGAAAGTAGATTTTTGCTCCGCTCAGCCAATATATAAGAACAGAGTGTGCTTATGGACTTATTGCAGCCATGTGAGACCCTGTATACATAACATAACCCAGCTAAACTGTGCATAAATAATCTATATTTATGATTCTCATAAACCCTGAGTTAATAAATGTGTGTTGCTTCGGGTGGTTATGTTTGTAGAGTAGTTCATGTTTATTCACAGAGGACATAATTGCCTGAACCCTAGCAGATGCTTAAAATGAGAGACAGCAGCAAACAAAATGTGTGTGTATGAGAGCCACCAAGGGGTTGGAGTGAGGGGAGGAGGGAGACAAAGATTTTGTTTATCCCAGATATGCATGTACAGACAGAAGAGTGGTGATGAATATATATAACATGGATTGAGTTACATTTTCCTAATCTGTACAATGTGTGATTTATTTTGTTGGCTTTTTTATTGTTTATCTTTTAAATTAAACTTTCAGCTTACTGGGGGCTGTAGAGATGGCTCAGCAGGTAAGAGCATTTGCCGTTTTTTCCATCAGAAATCTTAGTCGCAGGGATCCAATGCTTCCTTCTAGTCTTCATGAACCCTGCATACATGTGATGCACAGACAGACAAATAGACAAAACATCCATGCACATGCAATGAAAAAACAACGAAAAACTTAAATTACCATGTAAAATAATGTTTGGTAACGACATTTTCACACACACACACACACACACACACACACACACACACACATTTAAAACTTGATTCCTGTGACATTTATCTTTCTCAGTTATAATGTGTTATTTAATGATGTCTAGTTCCAAATTCCTGGAAATGATATAATTTTAAGCTTTTTTATGTCTGCAAAGGACACCCTTGCATATAAGCCCTTATGTGTCACATATTCTTTATTCCTTTATTGGTTGATGGATGTCAAATATGGCTCCATAACCTGACTGTTATGAATAGTTCTGCATTAAATATGTTTGAAGAAGAATGTCTGGGTTATGTTAACTTAAAGTTTTTGGATATACAGTCAGGAGTGCTATAGTTAAAGTATATGTTAGTTTCACTTGTATTCTTCTTAAGAAGTTCCATTCTGGCCTATAGGGGCTTCACTAATTTATAGGAGTAAAAAAGTAATTATTTTTACTCAGATCCTTGTAACAATTTGCCATTGCTTGTTTCCCTGAAGATAGTCATATAGACTTCAATATTTCCCTGATGATTTAAAGATGTTTAAATTTTTTATATGATTATTATCTGTTAGCATTTTATGTTTTAAAAGTTGCCTATTGAGTTAATTTAACCACTTCTTGAATGGATAGTTCGGCTATTTAGTTTTTAGATTTTAAAATTTCTCATCTATTCTAGGTAATAACTCACTTTCAGATGTATGGTTGGAAAAGATATTCTAATAACACTCCTTTTTAAACTGTCTCTTCACTATGCTCATTGTTTCAATTTGAATGCAAAAGCATTTTAATTTCACACAATCACATTTTTCAATTCTTTCGATTATTTCCTGAGATTTTATGATAACAATTTGTAGAAGCAAGTATCTATGTTTGAAAGTAACATCTAATTGAGGGGGCAGACAAAGTAATAAATCAGAGACAGATTTGATAGAATGAATCAGAGAAAGGATACACCCAACTTTTGCACAAACAGCACAGGAAAGAGGCTATTTAAGAGCTGTGTGAGAGATAGTGGTATGTGAGGTATATATGTGGCAGTTTTACAAGGAGAGTTTTACAGATAGAGAGAACAGGATACACAGAAGTGAAGACAGAATGAGCCAGAAAATGAGAAGGATCCAGAAGAAAGGATTGCCAAAGTCAGTATGAGGCAGGCAGAGCAATTTGTCAGAAGCTAGAAATGAGACTGAATCAGTCAGTTTGGAAGATTAGACTTATGAGATTGAAAGCTCCCAGGCCTAGACTGAGGGTAGATAGAACAGAGAAGGGCTGGGTTCCAACTAAGCCATGTATTCACAGAGCTTGGGTATGACTTTCACCTCATCCTTCCAACTGAGAAAATAAAAGTGACATTTACAATATTCAAAAAGGGTGTCCCTATACTTACATCTTTTGTATAATAAGATTTTAATTCTATTTCATGTATATGGGTGTTTTGTCTGGATGCGTGTCTATGTGCCACATTCATACTTAATGCCCTTGGAGGCTGATGATGGTGTCAGGTCCTACGGAACTAGAGTTATAGGTGGTTGTGAACCACCATAAAAACAGTTAACATGAAGACATATACATGCAAAGGAACTGGTGTCCATCTTTGCAGGCCCTGTGAATGCCACTTCGGTTTCTGGGAGTTTATACAAGCTATACTCTTGTTGATTTAGAGAGCCTTGTTTTTCTGGTGTTCTCCATTCTCTCTGGCTCATCCATTCTTTTTATTGCTAAATCTTGCCTCTGTGGTTCCTGTTCTGGTTCCTAATATTTTCATTTACAGATTTTCTTCAGTTTTGGTTTTCTTTATTGATTCTGTTTTTACTTTCAGTTCTTTAAGAATTTCACTCATTTCTTTTCATTGTATGTGTTTTTATAGATTTCTTTAAGGGATTTCTTAATATTAAATTATCAAAAACAAAACAAAACCAAAATACAAGTTTTCTCCAACTTTTTACTTGATTTTCACTAAAAATCCAATGTAGAGATGATAATATGAAACTATTTTACTCTAGAAAACAAAGAAAACTCTTAAGAGAATTTTGAAACGGCATGTCATTTTGTCTGTTGTATCACAACAATCTTAAAACAAGATAAAAATTATCTTAAAATGATCCACCCTTTGCTACTTACAGCTTTTGCTCCTCAAAATACCCACTTGTATGACTTTTTTTCTAGCATCCAACAAAGGTGCAATGTTCCTAGTAATTCCTGTGGAGAATTCGAGTTCTAAAAAGTTGGAAATACGATCCATGTTTATAAACATTTATAGAAAGAAATTTCATTTATAATAAGTTCTTGTAGGTAGGGTCAGTAGTCCTTGAGTACCACATAGCACAAACTAAGGAAGAACTGAAGTGAACATTCTTTCTTGTTCAAATTATCCCTTGTTTGGGATACTCCTGATTCCTATTCATGAGTATGTAGGAAACAACTTAACAGTCAGCATTTCATCATCTAATGATTTTTAATTCCCTTCTTTTTTGTCTATCTTTATCAAGGTGGAAGTTTTCCCATGGACTCCTGAGTTACTATGTTTTACTGCTTAAATCAATGAAGCCACTTAATTGAAAGACGAAAGGCATTGTAATGTCAGTGATGAAGTTATGACAAGCAGGGGATCCAAAGAACCAATGAAAAGGTGAAATTCCCATAGACAATTTTTTGCCAACCAATTGCAGATGCAATCTAGTTGAGGTTACCTTGTATGGCATCTTTCATCCAAATAGATTACTGGACACTTAACAAATGTGACTATTGCGCTCAGGAATTTATAGATTGTTCTTTCTTTCTCTGAAGTTGTTTCCACGATGGAATGCTAGGTCTGCTTAATAAACTTTAGTATAGATTATTTAAATAGAAATACAAAGGGATCCATGATTGATTTGAGAAAATTGGATTAAATGGCACTGGTTTGCTAGAAAGTTCATCTCCAATATGTTGCGATCTGCAGAAGCTGGAGCTATGGTTAGTGCATAAGAGAAATTGCTTCTCTTGGAGTCTGTCTTCTTTTCTGTAACCATGAGCTGACATTATTGCCCACTATCACCTTCTCACCCTTTAGCTCAAGTAAAACTTCCCTCACTCAGCATGTGAACTTTCGATTAGTGTGGCTATTATAATTTTGTTTAGCTTTTCTAAGATCCTGTCTGATTTGGCATCCTTGCTTTTAGCAAAATTATCTTCTTTATATCCACTCACATTAAGTTTCATTATGTGTTTCTTTATCTGTGTTAAATATAATATTTTTTCATAGTAGGCACATACTTTGAGTTTGTAACTAAAAATAATCTATAAAAAAAGTGTGTTCTGATTGTGAATATCTATTG
Source organism: Grammomys surdaster (assembly GCF_004785775.1). Classification (NCBI taxonomy): domain Eukaryota; kingdom Metazoa; phylum Chordata; class Mammalia; order Rodentia; family Muridae; genus Grammomys; species Grammomys surdaster. The sequence continues at coordinate 1,937,454 of NW_021604791.1, read as the reverse complement.
ATCACACACGGAATTGGAAGAGTCAACTGAAAATGTATAAGAAATGTGGAATATTCAGAAGAGAGGAGTTTGCTAAGGCAATTAGAGGATGACATTAATGGATGAGTGCCACCTATTTGACAGGAGAATAAAACCAATAAAAGTTAATGAAGCAACCTTTGTGGTGCTACTCAATGCTGTGTGGCGACTCCTCACAAAATGACCTCAAAAGTATTCATGTTTGGGTGTCACCAGAGTGCAAAGGTCAAGTTATGTAGAAGCATGTCACTAAACTGTTCCTTGTCTATGCCTTGTAGTACAATAAAGAAGATGCTGTACCCTTTTCCTAGAGCCATCAACAGGCATATTTGAGTTGTTAAGTATATATTCATGAACCATGTTAAAGCTGGAAAGGCAGACTTTATTGGAAGATAGCCTTTGTGGTAACAAATAGAAACCACTGCAATTGAGTCTTTATGGGGGATGCGGGGGAGAAATTGAATTCAGCGTACATTTTAACAAGGACATGTGGAGACAGATAACATAGAGGCAGGATGGAGACTGCAGCCAACAGAGATCACCAAAAGGAAACATTAGCAATGAGATATTTCTAGCTAAAAAAAAATTGTTTGGATTATGCGAAGCAATATGTTGTGAAGATTACAAGTAGAGTAAGAATTTCAGACACTTAGTATTCTTGCTTCAAAGAGACTCTTCAAGGACACAAAATGAAGCTCGAGGTGGGGTCTAGTTACATAAATGATACAGAAAATTACGAGAGTGAGGACACCACCAAGGACAGTGTCCTTTCCAGAGTCCGATGACTAACTGCAATGACAAACAAAAGGAAGCAAATTCTTTTTGAATTCACAGTCACACAAAAGCCCACAGTAGGCTTAGATGAGGAGATTCAAATAATATTGTATTGTCCTCCCTAATTTACAGTTTGAATTCCGATGTAATTTAGGAACTTCATAAAGCAGAGTGACAGGTAAAATTCTCTCAGGACAATTTTACACTTTTGTGACTTTAAGATTAATGAATTGGCTGTCAAAGCATGCCATTGGATGCAGCTCTGAACTGCGGTGGCCAAAAAGGATCATATATGAACACCTTGAAATTACAGAGACTTACATAAATTTAGCTAATTCTCACCAGCAATAACCAGTCTAGGTAGAAAATATTGCTCTCCTGTAAACCGCAGTTAAAACTGATATGTGGTTAAAAGAAATAAGTTACCACAGAGCGAAAACATCAAGATAATTAACCTTACTTTAGGCTTGAAACTATGTTAAAAACCTTTTCTTCATGTTAGTAGCCATTCCCCTTACAATGTGGCTTTCTTAGGACATCTATCTTTTTCCTTTTCAGGATTCATATCCTACCCACCACCATGACCATTAGGACATTATTAACACCATCATCCTTTGAACAAGCATCAGCACTTCCCATTGGCAAACTGTTTACCACACCCTTCAGACTTTGACAGCTTATGATAGGCAGGTTATTGCTAAATAGGTGTGGGAAAACTTTTTACTTTTCCGGTCCCTGTGTAAAAAACAATTAAAAATAGAGATATCAGACACAAAGAGCCAGCTATTAATTTGACAGTACTTTAAGAGACTTAGCTTAAGGAGTAGGAAAAAATAACTCTGATGAATTCTACACTTCATTTTATTCTTTCATTAAAACTTTCTGTAACTTGCAGAAATGAAAACATTCTAAAACAAAACAAAACAAAACACCCACTCTTCTGCCTATTCTTTTGACTATCAAGCTATTGAAATGACAGACCAAAGACATTAGAACTTCCCTAGGGTCTAGGGTCTCATGCTGGAATAACAAAAACCTGGGGACCTGATATGAGCCAGAAAGAGTGCTTGTCACCCTGAAAGCATTTTCACACTGCTCTGACACTTGTCATACCACTCTGTTAAGAAAGACAGCAGTCAAGGCAATGGTAGGTACAGCTGAGGAGACTTTGTTATACATGTCTCTTACTTCTACTGAAAGCTAAGCCTCATGGGAGGGCTCTGAAGATGTTACTCTCCTCAACACAGCCACACTGAATGAATCTCCCTTTCTTATCTTTCACTTCTCTGTTAAATTGATCTGCAGAGGACAATAACCGAACCTAGTTTGTTCTCAGTGCCTGAGCCAGGATATGACTCTAAAAATTCTGGTACCGTTTCCAGAGTTCTGCTGCACTGAATTCTAAGCACTGCACCCTGCATTTTAGTCCTTTAATTAATAATCTAGTACAAGTTGATGTTTTTATATGAAAGCTGTACTTATAATTTCATTATTTTAGCTTTATTTTTATTTATTTCTTATGATTTCTGCACTCTAAAATACAAGTGATTTTTAAAGGGTCTTTTTATATTTAATTTTAAGAATTTCATTTATCTTAGTGGAGAGAATTAGGAGGAGCGCTTATTTATTCGGTGTATGAACGTTTCATTGCTTTGATAACCTAAAAATTCTCTTTGATAACCTAAAAGAAGTAAATGTTTATTTTGTTTGTAGCTTCAATAATTTCAGTCCCTAGTTTCTTGGTTTTAGTATTTTGAGCTTCAGGAAAGCAAAATGGTCCACATGGTGCAGTAAACGTGTTTATCTTATAGCTGTTAGAGAGTGAAAGACAAAGAAAGAGCCAGAATCCCAACATATCTTACCACATAACCTGGATGGAGTGCTTGCTCTAACAAGCTCATGTCTCTTAATGTTTCTCCTACTTCCTGCTACCTCTGTCATCCTACATGGGAGGCAAGAAGGAAGAGTAAACAGCCTTCCACACCAAGCTTCAGCACTACTGAACTTACAACCCTTAACATGTGCTTTGCTTATTATGGAATCAGTCTTAAAAGAGACAATATTTAGATGCAAATGAATCAGACATGGTATTGATGCATTTAACTTGAGCCTTATGAGCATCAACAGAAAAGGTCAAGGAAATTTCTCAGCCTGTGTACACTCTGGAAAGGGTTTGCTGAGAATGATTCCTCCCTTCATACCCTGGATAAAACATAGAGATTCTTCCTTTGCCTACAAATGTTGAAAAAAAGAAAACTTCCAAATTTCTCATTCTTTTTTCCCTCATGCATGCTCAGCTGAAGTACTTCTCCCCACAAACTAATAGGAGCAAATGCTTGTTACCTACTCTTCTAGTAAACTACTGTCCTTCCTCTAGGTGATTCATGACAGAACCCCAACCTCTAAGCATTCCCTCCTTAACAGAATCTCCCAAGTAGGCTGGCCTGAGGGCAAATGTTTTTCAGATTCACTGTCCTCTTTTCAACCTAAAACACCAATTTTAGTCTCATTTACTCAATCTTAATAATGGAAGCTTCCTGCTCTGTCTAATTCCAAGAGGCCACCAGGTCAATGCTCAGTTCTCCACCTATTCTAGTAGTCACACTCTTACCAATGTCTTTTCTTAAGCATGTTGTGATCATTCTGATAAACTTTCCTTATCTATGTCTAAGAACTGTAGAAACACAGTAATGTTATATGTAGTAAGTGTCTTCTATTGTCTTGATTAAATTTGTTCTTTGTCAGATATTGTCTAAAAAGAGTAGGTAATAAGCCTTCTAACATACCAGCAGTAAATTATGAAAAAAAAAGGAAGGGTTGAAGAATGGGAAAGAACATTGAAGAAAGAAAGTTATCTTGTGGAGATGACATGTTGGTGGTACTCATAGAACTTCAAATAGCTTTGATTACCTGCACAGGGCATGTACTATTTTGAACATGTCATATAAGGAGGTGGGGTTCAAGCCACTACTCTCCCCAAGGGACTGGTGTCCTTTGGTGGGGGTGAGTATATAGTTTCTTCAGTTATATAATTATTGCCTTGCTTGTGCTCTGGAAAATAAGCCCTGACTCATGCTCATGCAAGCAACTCTAACTATACGCAGTGGGACACACATGCTTGTGTACACAGACACTTAAACACATACACAAACACACACACATACATATACACATACACACGTGCACAAATACACACAGTTACACACTAAAGACATGAAAGCAGAAGGAAGACTAACAGGCAAGGAGGGGTGAAGTGGTTCAGTGGGGGTCACATTGGGAATGCTATAAGTCAATGGTGGTAAATATGACCAAAATACAATACATACATTTACAAACATGTCGTAAAGTAAATCATGTAACAAAAATGATTTGACATGTATGATAGTGGGCTATATCATTTTATTATCCAACTGTACAAAATATTCCTGATTTACTCTGATTAAGATCTGGGCTCTGCAAGCCATTTCTTAAACATCAGAGTATTCAACATCACTGACAGACAAGAACACTAAGATTTAGTAAAGCAAAAATGTGGTGACAAGACAGTCCCTTCCATTATTATGTTTGATCCATGACAGCCTTCATATATCACAGTGGCTCCATAAAATTTTAAAATTTCTTTGAATTTGAATTAAAGTCAAAAAGTCCTATTGTCTAAAGACATCCTAGCTCTCATAACATAACAAAGCATTGTCAATCAGTGTGCTTGGTGACACTGGTGGGGACATATTTATACCGTGGCCAAACAAAAGTACATAACAAGTAACTTCATATAATGTATATATTTATTGGACAACAATAATAAATATCTATAGGTTATATATTTACTATATGTTAATTGTTATTTTTTGCGCAAATGCTAAAAGTAAATACAGAGAAGTTTTCCATAGACTGTTCACCAAGTTCTGTAGTAACAGCCATATCATGCATCACACTCTTGCTTCATCCCTTGACTGTCATCTCCTCTTGAGTCTGATTTTATCTTATATTGTTCTCTGCATCCTTGTTCTGAGATCGATAGACTGTATAATGTGTGTGTGTGTGTGTTTGTGTATGTGTGTGTGTTTGTGTGTGTATGTGTGTGTGTGTTTGTGTGACATAGCTTTTGAAATGTAATATTATTTTTGCTTTGTATTAGGACACTCCATGTTTAGACAATGGAAGATAGCCTAATGACCCATTTTTTAGAATAAAAAAATCTGTATCTTTCTTTAGTCAGCATATGACTAGTGGATTTAAATTCTTCATATTTACTAATCTTTTTCAAGATTCTGTGAGTCTGCAATCTTAAATTCTAGTTGTGCCCTTAGGCCATGTTCTATGCTGAGCAGCTATAGCCAGAGAATATGCCAATAGCTTGTTGCTTTGCAAACATTCTTTATCCATGCCTTGTGGCAAGTATCCTCACTAGAAGCTCATGTCCTTTAGCAGTTAGGTTTGTTTTACAGAACCTGCATTTGCCACAGGTACATTGTGTTTTTTCTCGCTCTTATTTCTTATTACTTTTCTTCCTTAGCAAAGTGGAAATAGTTGCCAATTTGCCCAAATACTAGTAGGTCCCTTAAAATAGGCTTCATTACTTTAAGCAGGTAATGACTCTCTAACTGTATATCAATTACTTATATCTAAATTTGTCTTTTCTTTTGTGTTTCATTTTAATTAAACATTATAACATTTTCCCTGTGCCATTGCTCCCTCTAATAACCCCATGTATCTCCCAGTTCCCCTTCAAAATAATGGCTTCTTTTTGTTTTATATTTGACTATGTTGATTGTAGGGCTGACCACTTGGTATTGGATAAATAACTGGGAGTTCATGTCTGTAGTAGACATTTCTCATAGTTGCCTTCTTTCCTTTTTCTATGTCTGGGATTCACTGAGATTTTCCCCCTTTAATGTTAGCATTGTCATTGCTGATGTACTTCTTTGGGTCCTTTTTAGGTAACTACCTTATTGAAGTATCCTTGATGATGTGTCCCTGTCATTTCAAAGAGACACATTCTCTTTTCAAGTGATTTGTCATTCTACATCTCTACCTTCTGTGATTGACATGACTGAGAAATAGAGATTTCTACAGATATTCTTATCCGTAATTTCAAGTTGTCATAGATTGATCATAATCTTTTCCTCAGAAGTAATTTCATTAGACACCTATCCAGCTAGAAATATGCATACCATTTTTGCTACTTCCTTCTGTTTCCCCAAATTTTATTTATGCCAACATTCTAAAAAATTCATTTTCAACTTTAGTCCACACATTCCCAAATAGACTCCAAAGTCATTCAGCTTCTGGGATTGTTCTGAAGTCAGTTCATACCATCCTTTAGGGTACCAAAGTTTATTATCATTCTAAAATATTTTAGCAGATTTCCAGATTGACATTCTCTAACGCAGTTATTACTCTGATTTGGCTACAGGGTACTGTTTCCCTTGTTTAATATGTGTGCTACCTTATCCATTTCTTGCCCCTTTTATACAGAAAAGAGGAAAAAAAATCAAGAAAAATCATTTTTCTAAGGTATTTTTCTGGTTTTCAGAGATCATAATCACCACTGATTGTAAGACAATATGCACAGGTAATAGCTAATAAATATAAAAAGAAAACTGATGCTAAACTGAGTAAACACTATTCATAACTGTTCATGTGTTTGTGTGTCTGATATTCAATGTTCATCTTTTATCTAGGCTGAAAGCCTGGCAGCTTTGTGTTTTGTTTGAGTCCCCGTGCCTACTGAACTTTCAGGCATGTAGGAGTTGTTTAATTAATCTCAGTTGATAAATTCATGAGCTCAGTGTTTTACAGTACTCAGTGTTAAGATTCAAAATTGTTTGTTCAAAGAGAAGGGAACCAGTGCCTGTTTCTAAAGAACTGAGGATTCATACTTAGTCACTGACCTTGAATAATAGAAGGCACTGCTGAGCCAGGGATTAAAGAACACAGAAAACAAGTTTTTTAGTCTGGAAAGAGTATTGTTTTTTCCTTAAGTGGTCAGAAAATAACCTCTGTGTACACAGTACTTGTGAAAGCCTTCTCTTGCTATATTTTCACAACAAAGCCTATGGGCTGTGGCTCTAAATCTCAAAGACAAGCTACATGCAACATGGTGTGCAAGCATGAAAGAACAGGGGTTAATCAATGTAATTTTTGTCTGGGACATTAGTTATCATATTAAATCAATAGCTGAAATGATTGGGTTACTTTATCTTTTTATTAGCCGTATTCACGACTAAAGAAAAATAAGCATTTCAGACAACTTGCTATGTTTATATGTCTGATCTACAAGTTTTAGGAGCTATTTCTTTTTCTCTTCTAATGCAAACATTCTAATCATGTTGATTTAGTAATTATATAAGTCATTCTTGTGGGCATTGACTTTTGAGAATTAGTTGGCATATTGCATTAGAAAGAAATGGTAGATACTTACTTCTGGGTGAATAGGAAGAATGAGAGGTTTTATTTCCATAGATATATTGCTTCTGCTTGGCCAAGACAGAAATTTTGAATGCTTCAAGATCAAAGTTGGTAGAAAACACTTGCACCTAGGGTGCTTTATTACACTAAATAAATGTAAGAAGTTGGGACATCAGAGAAACTTTAAGACACTAGATGAATGATCCCATGCAATGATTTCTGTTCTGGAAAAAGCTACAGACCTATTAAGTCATACTGAAGAGAGATGCTTCCAAAGAAGGAAGGCCATTGAAGTAGAAATAGAACTAAATGATAAACTAAGAATATAGTTATGCTTACTCACTTAAAAATATTTTCTTGGGCACTTGCAATCCTTTACAGCAATCAAAACAAAACAAAGCATGACAAAGGATGAAAAGCCATCCTGTTTGTAGAACTCCAACTGTGATAAATTTTTTTGATAGAGGCAGGGTCTTACTATATATCCCAAACCATCCTCAAACTTCCCATGGAGGCAGACTCCCTGGAAGACAGACAGATAGGGAGATGAAACAAAACGAGGTCATAATGATGACAAACTTCCAAGATGCCGGGTTTCTTGGGTAACTTCCTGAGCTTGAACAAAAGCCATACAGCTTGATGCGAAAGCCTGCCTGGCTTCTCCTGTAAGTAGGGCCTTTGTTGATGGACTGGTTCATTAAATTCAGTGTAGGATAAGGATTCTTGTTTATGCAACAGTTGTAAGCCAATCACCAACCCTATGTTTCTTATAACTGACCATAAATTAGGAAAGGAAAACTCTTCAAAGAATTTTTAAAACTTCCAACGGTCATGGAAAAGCTGAGATTTTTCCTCTTCAGTCCCCCTTCTACTTTCTGTAGTGTCTTAGCCTGTCTGTGCTGTGTGTGCTTGTGTGAGTTCCCGCCTCTTCAACTGCTGGTTGGCTCAGTGTGCTCTTCTTTACTGTCTTCAAGATGTCTCTGATGCTACCTGTCACACTAGTGATTTTTCCCCCCTTTAATTCTTTAACTGTCAGATACAATAAACCCAATTAAAATACCTATATAGCAACACTTTTACCTCAGCCCCTGAGTGCTTGGATTTAAAGGTTCACTACGGTGCTCATGACTACTTTTAAAATGATATTTAAAAGGTCAGAGTTGTTAATTTTATGAGGTTGATTTAGTTCAACTAAGGCTTTTGAAAAGAAAAAGAAAAATGAAAGAAGTGGAGGAGGAAGAGGAAGAAGAGGAAGAAGAAAAGGAAGAAGAAGAAGAGGAAGAAGAGGAGGAGGAGGAGGATAAGGAGCAGAGGAAGAGGAAGAGAAAGAGGAAAAGGAAGAGGAAGAGGACGAAGAGCAACGTTACCCAGGGAAAAGCCAGATCAAGAAGGGAAACCTCACTAAGTTTATAAACTTCAGATATTACTCACTGAGGAGTGAGGCAGCCTTTACAAGTGGCTAAAACAACAAATAATTCTGAAAAGAACCAGAGGAAATAATCATGATCCATCTTTCCACTTGCTTAGGTTGGTTTCTGTGTCGCATGTATCTCAGACAGCAGAACAGAGAGACATGCAGCTAGCATGCTAAGGCCTTGAGAATATGGTGATGGAATTCAGACAGGAACAATTCGAGTCTTATTGTTTGAGCACTTGATACAAATAGTACTTAAAACAAACAAAAAACAGATAAACAACACCCCAAATATGAAATCTTAACCCAAATCAAAGAGAGTAAAAATAATAGCAAACAGAAAACAAAACAAAAAAAGAAAAAAATAAAGTAGGAAAAAAATGTACAATTTCAAGAGATACAAACGAACAACTTAAGAAATTTAAAATGATAAAAACTGCCAATTCTGTCTTAAGAATCAGGAAACAGCAGCTAAGATAATAGCAAGAGAAAAATGCATCAAAGGGTAGAAGAAGAAATCGTTGATAGTGCTTTTCATCTGTTGAAAATAAAAGGTTACAGAAGAAGTTATTAAAAGTAAAAGTGTAAATAAACATGTTTAAAAGGATGTGGTTTTGACCTGGAGGCACATACCGTCAGTTCGGGATGCTAAAAGTCAACTGAGGTAAAAAAAATTTCCAGAAACCAGGTCGTTGGGCCAGCAACATTAGTCTGTCTTTTGGGGGGGAGGGGGAGAGAGGGAGAGAGAGAGAGAGAGAGAGAGAGAGAGAGAGAGAGAGAGAGAGAGGGAGGGAGGGAGGGGAGAGAAGGAAGAGGAGGGACCAAGGAAGGGAGGGAGGGAGGAAGCAAGGGAGAATAGAAGAACACAGTTGTAGAGGTGTTGTGGAACCCTCCTCCTTGCTGTATTTTCAGTTGTATTTCAGAAGGATCAAGTATAATTTTGATTCAAGTTTCTATATAGGATAGTTTTCTAGCTTAGAAACAGAAAGTAGGTGAGAAGAAAATTTTCTTTTATACACAGTTTTGAAAGAGGCAAGTAATTTGCAGGTAAAGTGTGCTTAAGAGGTTAAAATACCAGATAATGAAACAAGGAAGTTCGTGCAGACATGGAACACTGTACATCTCAATTATAGACCTGGATAGAGATGAGCGTTACAAATGTTACTTTCTGGAACCAGAAAAGAATTGACTGATTCTAATCTTGAGGGTCTTGTAATTGACCAATTTTGTATTAACTCATCTTTACCTCATGGAGTTGAGCTTCATCATCCTGCATCTGAAAACCTAATTGGTACCCTGCTAACATTTCATCTTGGAGTTTTTTTGTTTGTTTGTTTGTTTGTTTTTTGTTTTTTGTTTTTTGAGACAGGGTTTCTCTGTGTAGCCCTGGCTGTCCTGGACCTCACTCTGTAGACCAGGCTGGCCTCGAACTCAGAAATCCTCTTGCCTCTGCCTCCCAGGTGCTGGGATTAAAGACGTGCACCACCACTGCCCAGCGGAGTTATTTTTTTTTTAAAACACATTTCACCATAGTATCTTGGAAACATAAAATATTCTTTAGATAAGAGGAATCTCACATCACAGATATGAATAATGAATAATACTTGGGAATCCTCTATTTTCCAAGCTTTGTGGGAGCAGAGCTGGTATTAAAGTGACATCATTGTTACAGTTTCTCTTAATTAATACCATATACATTAATGATAATTATAAGAAAAATTCCATTGGTGACCCTTACTTGGGTTTCCATTTAAACTTAAAATATAAGTAGATTGAGATTATTTCATTCAACTTTGAAGTCTTAAAGTATTCTCCTTGGTCCAGTGAAATCCAGTACGGGGATTGCAAGGGATAGCCTTGAGCATGCTAAGATATTTAAGATTCTTTTGGGTTTCCTTGAAACTTTAAAAATTTGGGAATGAAATTAAATTGTGAACGTAAGTTTTTCCTAGCAGTTCATAAAATAGAAATTAGTTTCCTTTAAATCTGGATGCTTATTTACTTCTTTTCATATGTGTCTTTCTTCTGTCATTCAACAGATTGCCAAATTTCTGCTAAGCTATGTCTATTCTAGTAACAGAATATGATACTTTGAATGAGACTGATCATAGGAAGCAATTTTATTTTATCTCATTTCCCCATGGGGTAATTTAGAATCGGAAATAATTTTATGCAATAGTTTAATTTAATCAAATACCATCTTGAAACAAAAGCTAACCTAAAAAAGCATCTAGTAGGTCCAGAATCTTATTCAAAAAAGACTTTATTTGATATCAGGCAATTACATTAAAGCACAGGAAAAGAACTCTCTTGAGAGAATACCATCCTCTATACCGATGGTGTGGCTTTAATTATTAAGGGTTAATTGTTATGGACTAAGGTTAAGAAGACAAAATCTGTGAAGCAATAGAGTTCACTTATTTTACTATGTCTCGTTCTCTGAGAAATTATTTATTTCAGCCCCTGGGAAAGAAAAGTAGGATGAAATTCACTTTTCTTTCTTCTCTAACCTCCAAACTTTTTCCCTTGTTAATTTCCTAGAGTGACTTAAGAGAAAACAATTTAATCAACATAATAATGTTGAAATTGAGCTACAGTTCCAGCTGTTTTGAGCACTCACACGTTAAATACACCATGTTCTTGTTTTTGTGAATTATCTAGGATCTTCACTCGAAAACTGTCTTCAGTTTTTAAATTTTGTACATTTTGTAGTTGAATATTAAACCAATCACTGTGATGTTTTGGTTTTCTTTGTGACATAGTCCTGACTGTCCTGGAACAATATATAGACCAGTCTTTCTTTGAGGTCACAGAGATTTGCCTCTACCCGTCTTCTGAGTGCTGGGATTGAAGGTGTATACCAACATGCCTAGCTATCACTATTTTTAATATTAAAATCTTGGACAAATTTTTCTAGAGAACAATTGGTCATAAATGTTAAGACCCTAATGCAGAGTTCTAGTTGACAGGTATAACTTACACTTTGAGCTTAAAGTGTTTGTTTGAGAAATGGTAAGTTTTTTTTTATTGATTCTTTGCTAATTTTACATCATGTACCCTAATCGGACTCACTTCTTCTTCCCCATACCTGCCCTTCATGTCTGCAATTTTCCCCTGAAAAGAAAAAGAACTATCTAATTGTGGAAGCTGGAGTGTGTCATAGTGTGTTTCACAGTATGCCCCTTTATCAACATTTTTCTGTTTGCAAACAATCATTCTTATGAGTCCTTCGTCTGGTTTGAGGCATCTGGCTTCTGCTATAATATATATATATAAGATCTTCACTGGAACTTCTCTCAGATATCCTGTTCTTGCCCTGTGTCATGGAGATCCATCCTTCAACTTTGGATCTGCAGGACTGGCCTTCTCAGTGCTCCAGAAGTTCATCAGTGACGTAGATGTTGAGGTTATGGCTAACACAAAGCCCTGGATCTTAGCCTGTGTGGTACCAGAGGTGATCACACCACCAGCTCTACCAAAAATGATAAAGATTTTTAAATTGATAAAGAATGGTTTTAAGATATAACAGTTCATAAAAGAAGAAAGTGTACTTAGTATAGTGTTTGGAATTCTAGACATGAAGGATTCTCCAGGGCTACCATATGGGGGGGGGGGGTCAAGTTTGTTCCTTCTCATACTATGTTAGGTATTAAAATCATAATAAAAAGCAATTTTAGTTTTATGATTATTTTTTAAAAAATATACTAAAAAGGGAAGTGGATTTGAGGAGTTTGAGTGACTTATACTCAAAAATAATCAGTCATATGCAACAATTATTCATGTCATACTGGGTTGACAGATTTTGATTCAGTATTTACTGACTGAAATTTGAAAAATAGTTTGTTACATTTTTGATGAACTTTTAAATGTACTGAGTAGGCTGGTGAGATGACTCAAGAGGTAAAGAATACGACCTTGAAAACCTGGTCATTTGAATTTCATCCTTACAGCCCCCATAAAGATAGAAAGAAAGAACTGACTCCATAAAGCTGTCATCTGACACCCACACATGTGCTCATATGCATAACATTCAAATGCAGAAGCGCAAATGCACATACACACAAACATATGTGCGTACACGTATGCACACTATAGTATTAAATAATTTAATGTACTCACTATTTTAATGAATATTACTACTTGTTGAAGATGTCCTAAATTATATTTAGTTAACTTGCTCTGCAATTACTTTCCTGCTTTACTTACTAAAATATTTAATTAGCAAATAATAAAGTGCTGTTTAAAAATCTAGTTATGATTTTACATTAGGCATAGAAATGCATATGTATGTGTGTTTATGTTTGTGTATTTGTGTGTATATGTGTGTGGGTGTCATATGTATGTGTGTGTGTGTGTGTGTGTATGTGTGTGTGTGTGTGTGTGTATAGGCCAGAAGACTTTAGTTTTCTTCCCGCTTTATTTATTGAGACTTAATTTCTGACCAAACATGAAGCTCTATGATTGGCTTGACTGTCTGTTCAGTGAACTCTAGTGTTCCACCTATCTCTGCCCTCCTCAGTACTGAGATGACACATACTAATGCCAGACATGGCCATTTGGGTGGGTTCTGGGATGCCACAGTTAGTTTTTATGCTTGCAAGGCAAGCCATTTACCTACTGAACCATCTCCTTAGTGCAAAAAAAAAGGAGTAATATTTCTATTTTGTGTTATTCTGATAGGAATTTAGGCTGTAAGGTCATTAATGATGCATACTATATGCAGGAATAATCATTATAATATTTGTGACCAAATCAATTGGCATTTTAAAAGCATTTATTTCTCTTCTTATAACTGAAATAGAGTTCAAAACTATACTTATTTTTAATTAAAAAAATCTTAGTCAATTATTTTCTTCCATTGTGTCTATTAGGTCTACTTTTATTTTTTTGTTTTTTGAATTTTATTTATTTTTTTTTACAGTCCAGATTTTATATCCCTCCCAGTCCACCCTCTGACTGTTCCCTATCCCATACCTCCTCCTCAACCCCTGTTTCCACGAGGATGTCCCCATGACTCCATCTTCTACCCCACCAGACCTCTAAACTCCCTGGGGCCTGCAGCCTCTTGAGGGTTAAGTACATCTTCTCTGACTGAACCCAGATTTGGCAGTCCTCTGCTGTATATGTGATATATGTGTATATACGAGGGCCTCGTATCAGCTGGTGTTTGCTGCCTTTTTGATGTTCCAGTGTTTGAGAGTTTTCGGAGGTCCAGGTTAATTAGATTGCTGGTCCTCATTCACCCTCCTCCTCAGCTTCTTCTAGCTTTTTGCTAATTCAACCACAGAGGACAGCAGCTTCTGTCCATTGATTGGGTGCAAATCTCTGTATCTGACTCTTTCAGCTGCTTGTTGGGTCTTTCGGAGGGCAGTCATATAGGTCCCTTTTTGTGAGCACTCCATAGCCTCAGTAATCGCGTCAGCGTCAGGCCTTGGAGCCTCCCATTGAGTTGGATCCCACTTTAGGGTTGTTGCTGGACCTCTTTTCTTCAGGCTCCTCTCCATTTCCATCCCTGTAGTTCTTTCAGACAGGAACAATTATGGGTTAGAGTTTTGACTGTGGGATGGCAACCCCCTCCCTGACTTGATGCCCTGTCTTTCTGTTGGAGGTGGGCTTTACAAGTTTCCTTTCCCCATTGTATGGCATTTCATCTAAGGTCCTTCCTTTGAGTCCTGAAAATCTCTCACCTCCCAGGTCTCTGGTACATTTTGGACGGTTTCTCCATCTCTTACCTCTGAAGGTTGCTTGTTTCCATTCTTTCTGCTGGCCGTCAGGGCTTCAGCCCTTTTCACCCACCCAATATCATATCATGTTCCCCTCTCTCACCTCTGCCGCCATCCCCACCCCACACTTTTCTCTTTCCCGCTCAGGTCCCTCCTTCCCTCTCCCCTTGTGGTTGCAGGTCCATTTTAATTTTATTCCATTTTCTTTCTCAGCTGTGATTTTGGTCTTTTATCAATTGTATCATTTACTCTCTTTTATTCCCTAAGTCTACCTTAATTCTCTATTTTATTTTCTTTTTTGCTGTTCTCCTCTTCTCTCCACTCCCTCTGTCACTCTTCCTCTCTGTCTTGATTTTTTCTTCAGTTATAGATCTCACAGTGTGGTATGATTATGTTTTTGGAACTTCACTATTTCATTTGTGGAGATTTTGTGTGACTTTCCTGCATCCACTGAACCAAAATCAACTGAATGGACCTTAGTCACGTAGCTTTCCATCACCAAAGCCAGGAGCATGTCCGCTTTTATGGTCACATTCTAATAAGGGTGATTAAGAATTTGAAATGGGGAGATTATCGTGATGGCCCCCCAAAAGTTGAAAGTTTGTTATGAAATAGTGAGATTATAGTCATAGAAGATATCAAAGTGCATAATGGAACAGATGATCAAGCCCTCTCAGTCAGTCAACGGGTTCTCCAGTGCAGGAGTGAGGATTAAAAGAAAAAGACAATTAGATAATATTGCAGTATGACCCCAGCCAGTTCTGAGACTGCAGGCTGAGGCGGGTTTATTTTTCTCAATTTTCTTTTAAACAATATGAATTACGTGCAAGTATTTAGGTCAGTTCTAGGTTGAGGAACCAGCAGAACAATAGCTGCAAATAGTCAAGCAACAAACAAGGCAATAAACAAAGTCCCGTGATCATTCCTGTGATCACTCTCATGATTGCTGTTTCTAAGGGCTCATCAAGATGACAATATTGGGAGCCTACTTCCCTGTCCTAGCCACAGTCATATTCATACCTGAGGCATACTTCTTTGTTCTAGCCTAAGACTTAGATTCCTGACTGAAATTACTTCTCTGTTTTAGCCTAAAATTAGATTCCTGCCTGAACTTACTTCCTTGTCATGGGCCAACTTCAGATTCCTGCCTAAAGCCGATTTCCTTGTCCTTGGCCAATGTCAAGTTCCTGCCAAGCAGCCCCCAAAGCTCTCCACAGACAGAGTTGTGTTTCTAGAGGTCAAGGAGTGTGAACAGCTTCTGGAAGCTACAGAAGATATGGTGTTTTCTCTTCTTAGAACTTCTGGAAAAACACAGACTTTGATTGTTTCCAAAGATTACTGTCATCTGACCACCAATATTGTACAATATGTGGAATACACAATCTTTTGACCACTAGGATAGTACAAAATGCATTGCTTTGAGCCGTTAAATTGGTAGCAATTTGTTTTAATGGCAAAGAAGAAGCATCACAAGGTCTCTGTTTGGGTGGCCGTCTCAGGGTGATAACTGAGGAACCTTGTAAATACAGGGATTCCCGTTTTCCACCTGAAGTGAGTTAGAAGTGACATATTTAGATGTGGAAATAGAAAGTATTTTTCAATACTTTCAGGAGTCTAATTTGCTACTGGACTCTCAACATAAGAAATATGAGAAGTGTTAGCCAGAAACCTCTAATAACAGAGTCAATGTTTTCTGTGAATTTTGTTTCACTTTCGGCAGTGTTTGCATAGTATGATGGAGTAAGTGAAGACTTAATAATCAGCTTAGTAGAATTATGTACTGAGGGTTGACAAATAATGCCCTACTTTTTGATATTAGAATTGGCCAAAATTTTTAATGTTAAAAGTGGTAATATGCATGGTAAATGACTTAAAATTGATTACAAAATATAAACAATTAAGGAATATAGTTCAAAGGAGTTATAAGTTGAGAACTAGAAAGTTTACAAAAGCAAGAACAACCTTTGAAGAACAACCTTCTCAAACTAGTACTCACCACTTAATAGTGAATCAGTCATTAATTTATTCACAGATTTAGTGGTCTCATTATCTACAGTTGCCAGCAGCTAGACACAGGGTTTCAACACATCAGCCTTTGGTGGTGGTTGTAGAAGAAGTAAGTGAGGCTTTCTATCCAAACCTTAAGGTAATAATTCATCAACAGGAAGAATACATAATCTCTAGTATTTCCAATTGACCCAGTTCTCCAGAGGAATGAAAACCTGTCATATTGTTGTATAACATACCATGTGTAAATCTAACAGACATAATACTGAGAGAAAGGAGGTGGAAAACATATTCCATGTTATATGATTCTGCTTCTCTGAAGATCAGGAATAAACCAAATATTATACTGCTTAATGATTGTAGAACAGAAATTCACTATGGAAGCATCTGATTGGGAGATGCAAAGGAGTCATCTCAAGTAACAAGGATATATAAATATGAGATATATACATATATATATATACATATATATATATTAACTTACATGTTTGAGTCATATGTTTTTATTGTACAAGAAATCATTTTAAAAATATAACTATTCTATCTTAAGTATGTGATTTTCATTGGAGAAATATAGTTTTCGATATGATTGGAGGCTAGGGTTGACAATTTTTTTTTATTTTTCTCTTTTTAATAATTTACTTATCATTACTCTCTATCTGTGTGTATGTGTGTGTATGTGTGTGTGTGTGTGTAATACGATGTGTTGGGGACAGCGGTTGGTGCCACTACCTCACGCAGAAGAGAGCATAACTTTGGAGTTGGTTCTTTCCTTCAACCTCTCTAGGGGTTACAGGGCTTCAACTCGGGTTGCTTGGATCATGCAGCAGTTTCTTTATTCTTTGAACTGTATTACCAGCCCATGCAGTAGTTTAAGGAATTACTATCCACAGAGAAATAATCCATTAAAAATGACTCTAGTGATTTCAAGAGAAGCAAATGCATGATTCCACTGATTTTGCAATGAAGAGAAATGGGAATGGTTTAAAGAACATGGAATGAGATTCAATGACTTTCTCTGGTTGTCTTTAAGAAATGCATTAGATTGCCTATACAAAAGTATGACTGGCACAAAGCAACTTAATGGGTTATAAAGCAAATATTATTATTCATTAAATTTCTTATTTTGGAAAACTAGGGCATTGTCAGTGAAATAGAACAAATAGCAATACTTATCTTTCTATTTTAAGAATAAAAAAGAGAATACAACCCCTTCTTTGATTTCTATTATGAAAGAAAATAGAATAAAAAGTCATGATATATTATGACTATATATATGTGTGTGTGTGTGTGTGTGTCTGATCAAGATCAAGACCTCTGTGGCCTTGTCTAATGTATAGTCAAACTCACTATCTCATATGTAGTTAATTTGAAGTTATTCCTTGATGTTTTACTAACCAACTAGTACATACTTATGTATAATGTTTAAACACAAATGCTTTAAAAATCTTGATTATGTTCGACATTGTGTCATGGCAACTGTGAGAAATTTTTAAAATAGGCCAAATAACTCATTAATTAGCAAATTTTTAAATGATTTTTAGCATAATTTGTTTAAATTGGGGTACAGATGAGCTCCACACACATAGTCATATGGTTTCTGTATTTTTAGTTAGTAATTCTGTGATTTAGTTTTCTTCTGAGGGCCACTTGCACAGAATTTTGCCATATGAAGACTGCTAATTTCAGTAAATGGGTGGCACCAAAATATGGGACTATTTTACCCAAGACATATGCCACACAAATTTTGAGTGATTTACACTCATTCTATAAAGACAGTATGGCAAATAATAGCTTCATTAATTCTTATATTTATGTTTTATATATTATAGGCATTCTTACACAAGACATTGTAGAGTCAAGAGGTAGTTCAGGAATCTGGAGCAATGGCTCAGTGATTAAGAGCACTGGCTGCTTGCCCTTCGAGAGGACCCATTCAACTCCCAGCAGCCATATGGCAGCACACAACTGTCTGTAACTCCAGTTCCAGATAATCTGACATTATCATACAGGCATACATGCAGGCAAAACACCAATGCATATGAAATAAGAATAAATAAACCTTAAGAAAAAGGAGGAATTACATAAGTGTTTTGGCACAATCTTACACAAGAGATTTGAGAGTTGAGAGGTAATGCATTTTTCTTTCCATTGTGTTTTCATTTGGTATTCTCAACACAGGGGCTTTAAGAGGAAAGGCTAGATTGACAAGCTTTTGAAATTTTGCCTAATCGTTGAAATATGCTGCTTCAGCATAGCCTTTATTTCTACTTACCCTTTTTCAAATCATGTTGAATATGAAGAAACTTAACCATTATGAAAGTATTTTATTAAAATAATTTATAGACATCAATTGTCAGCGGGTAGTTTGATAAGATCCTTTTATGATGGAAAGTTTTGGGTGGGATATTATACACTGAAAAGACTGTGATAAGCAAAATATTGAGACCCTGCTTCATTTCATGCAATGAAATTTGGGGTTCAACTGATCAACTTTATTATATCTGAAAGGATTTTGTAGGATGACTTTCATGACTACAAGCAAAGAAATTGCTAAGAGATTGTGGGAAGCTATCCTTATCACATCATTGCCATTAACAAGTCTGTGCGCATGCGCTGGAAGGTTTTCCCGCCTTGATTAATCTGACAGTTGGAACACGTCATGTGGCCTGAGGCAACAGGAGCCCATCAGAGACTGCCACGTCCCAGGCGAGCTTAGCTCTCTATATAAGGGAAGGGTTTTAGGCCCTTGGGGTCCCTCCTCGTTTGTGAAGCTTATGCTCTCCCTCTCAAGATGCATTAAAGCTTATACTGCAGAAGGATCCTGAGTGTGCCGCGTCTTTCCTGCTGGCGGGAGGTTGCGCGGGACAAGAGATGCTCTTATAGAGGCCATTAGATACTTTCACATTTTAGAAAAACTAACCTTTGTTCTTCATTTTGATTCCTGAATATTAATTCGGTTCAAGGAGTCTTTAGTTTTCAAGATGCACTGAGTATTAGTATTAGTGGACCACCATTCATATCTAGAATTAGATTAAAGAAAATAAAAAGACATTCCCTTTCCCCTTTGTTCAGACAAAGAGATGAAAAGTTAAGGACACAATGGAGTGGTTAATAGACACAATGGGGCCTGAAAGTGGAGAGGGCCAGAACAGAAGAGGGGAAGTGAAGGGTAAAGGCTCTCCTTTAAAAGAAAAATGTCTTTTTGCTGTTTCTTTATGTTTGAAAGATTTCTTGTTTTGTCACATTAGATTTCTTCCTCTCTCCTTTGTGTGTTTACTGTACTGAGCTTTCTTTTCATCTGGCAAGTTCTATGAAAGCCCTGAGGAAGCAGGGAAAGCAGAGGTGGAAATCAGGACAGATTTGGTATTTCAAGGAACATTTGTTCGCTTTATAAGTGACTGTCATTTGTTAGTTTTAGAGTAGGAGATTCCAGGGTCTTTGAATAGACCTTGGCAAAAGTGGCCAGAGTTAAACCTTGATTTTTCTTTAATTTAAATGAGTTGACAGAGAAGGACAATCCTGGAGGATCAGGAATCTAGAAGGTCTTATGCCTTGCTAAGCAAAAGGCTAGTTTATGTGTGTCTCTGGAGGACTCAAATGTGTCTCGGCCTCATGACTTAGGTTCTGTGCTTCCCAAACATTGTTTTCAATGTCAACAATTAATTCCTGGGGTTGATGAAATGGCTCAGTGATTAAGAGCACTGGCAGCTCATCCAGAGAATCCAGGTTTAAATTGTCGCATCTACGTGATCACTCACAGCTGTATGTAAATCCAGTTAAGGGGAATCTGATGTTCTTTTTTGTCCTCTGTAGGCACCCGGCATGCACATGAGGTGCTTACATCGATTTAGGCAAAATACCTATACATATAAAATGAAACGTTAATTTCTTCCATGTGCTAATCAGATCCACCAGGTCTCATTACCAAGAAGACTAAAGACAAGGTTGCTTTACTGAAGATTCCAAAGGATCCAATGAAGCCTCAGTATGCAATCGCAAGATGTGAGAATTATGAAACCAAACACTGGGCAAGATATTTAAGCTAACTATAAATTAAGTATATCACATAAAGTTGTTAATATTAACGACAAAACTTGTAAAGTAAACCTAAGTTATCATCTGCTGTATTTTAAATACTTAATATTAAGTGTGTAGTTCTTCCATCAGACCTCATTCTGGATTTGATCCCATCTGTTCTTATGTTTTGTATTATACCAAATGTATCCCTGTGCATTACAGATCTGGAAATTCTTCCTAATCATTCTGCAGTGTAGGGCCACATTCATATATATATATATATATATATATATATATATATATTGATGCATGAAAAGAGTGTTCAGGACAGTGGCAGTTTTCTAACTAACCAATTTCTTTGATTGTACGTAAACAAAATAGTTGATCTATTATCTGAACTTCCTAGTTTATTTCTTATATAATATAAAAGAACATTCGTGAAGTACAATATATCTGCAAAGTATCATCACAAATCATTGGCTATGACATAAAAATATGCTTTACTGAGCAGCATTATGAGAAATTAGAAATATTTCCCATAAACCTAGGATTGATTTGCGTATTGGAAATGTTGCAATTTGTTGCAGCTAAGTCTTAAACTTGGAGAAAGTCTAGATTTCGAGTTTATAGTCCAGTGAGCTTTAAGTTAATCACAGAGTATTTAAGGTTAAGTGTTGTATTTAAGGAACTACCAATTTACTTCAGTAAACATGTCCCAATTGAGTTTGCCATTTCTGCCAATCACCTTAAACCAGAGAGCACATGGATGGGAAAATTGTTCAAATCTATTGAACTTCATTAGTGCATTTGAATATATAATGAAACAAAGCCATTTGGTGATCAATATCAAATGAGTAAAATGAATGCTTATATATTATATGTTTATAATAACCTTAGAAAATATGTGATTATTGATATTATTGCGTACAGTGGGCTGTGCATGTGTATATATTATTATGTTATGAATGTGCATATGTGTGTGTATAATGCACATAAAGGCACATACATGGAATAAGTGTTGAGGTAGGTGTCAGAATAACAAAGCCCTCTGTCTTTCTGCCTGTCTGTCTGCCTGTCTGTGTGTCTGTCTCTTTCTGTGTTTGTATGTGGTGTGTGTGTGTGTATGTGTGTATGTGTGTGTCTTCGTGTATGAAATGTATACTTTATTCAGAATTCTGGTACATTTTAAAATCATCAAATCTTGCTTTTTTACAGTTCCTATTAAATTATTAATCATTTTACATTGAAGTGATGATTAAACCTTAAAAACAACGATATTCAGTCATAGTTTACATGGCTATTTATAAAATAAATAGCTTCAAATTAATTTTAGTAGTTTCAGCATAAAAAGTGCTTGACATTGACACCAGCAGACATTGCTACAACAACTAAAAGTTTAAAGAAATTGTCTACTCGGAATTAGTTTATAAAGTATAGTGACAAGTAGCTTGACAGCTACCTTAGGCCATACAGAAGGAAGTCATAGACTATGTCAGGTTGCACTTATTTTGTTACTTTATTCTTTAATTTTGAAAAATATATACTTTTAATGTGAGTAAACCCAGGATGAGGTGTGTAAAAAGAAGAACAAATTCTAAGGTTGCCTCATTTGGAACATCAGGGTTAGCTTGCTTTCTTCTTTAAATTTAGTGTGCTTTTTTGGCCTGGAAATCAGAATGGGTCCTTGATTCTAAGTACTTGTGAATGATCACAAACCAGCCCCCAAATGTCTATGATCTGTCCTTACTCCGCAGGCTCACAGACCCCCTTGCATTAGACTTCTCTGAAATAGCATTTCGAGAGGACTGCATTTTTGTATGGAGGACCTTTCTACTCTTCCCTGAAAATGATTTAGCATCAGTGCCAACAGACCCAAGATTCTGCTTCTGTACACAAACAGGGTTAGCTTAATTTCCAGCTATTGGAGATTAGAATGGCATCCCGTAGGGGCAGAGGTGCCTGTGTTACCTAGCAGAAAAGATGTAGACAATGATACAGACGAGGCTATGACTATTTTAGAGCACAGTGCAGTAGCCCTTCAGGGCTTCCTTTATTTGAAATAAAACACAGCCCGGCTTGATTAAGGATACAAATGCAGAAAAATTGTTGGTATCAATACACACTCAAGTCACAGTAGGGAGAAACCCATCACATATTTTGGTTAAGCTTGCTCAGGATTAAATAATTCCCTAACTAGCTCTGCTGCAAAACAAAATTTTGGCCAACAGGCAGCTGTCAGTCTTACCAGTACTATGGATCTATGTGGGCTTTATCCATCGCTATATCTATTGAGAGTGGCTATATGTAGCCATTCTCTTGCTCACTAGCCTTGAAGCAGCCATATTCATTTAGGAGGATCTACACATAATGAGATATGTAGTTTCCCTCCTTCTCTTTTGTGTCCCTAAGTTGCAGGAGAAAATTTGCCTGCAGTTATTTGAAGAGGTTTAGGGCAGTCAATGCTCAGTTTAGTGAAGGAAATGACACTAAGAGCATAAGACCAGGGCCTCTCACATAGGCAGGAGCTACTCAACTCTAAGGCTCTGCTCTTCCTCATGGTGACTACCACTGATCCCAGGACTCTGAAAAATTCTAGATCTTCTAAACTCTGAAGAAATTGTCTTCATACCACTCTGCTCATCCAATTCTTTCTCCAACTAGTACAATTTGATGATGACAATTAATGTGAAGATTTTTGTTTGTTGGTTTCATTATACTGGGTCAACTAGTAAACTTCTCCTATTTGCTTACTGTCAGCTGACATTCTTACATCAATGTAGTGAGATGGAGAAGACAAGAGTCAAGAAAAGCTTCTCTATGATGGTACAGTGTGGCTTTATACACATCTGATTAAGTCTCATTTGAGGTTATGTATCCTTGATGTGGGCTACCTAAGATAAACTAGCTTTGATGCATATGTATGTGTATATATGTATATGTATGTGTATGTACATATGCTTATGTATATGTAAATGTCTTATGTTTATGATGATGATATTGATGATATTATGTGTATTGATATATTGCCTGCATATATACCTGTGTAGATGCCAGATTCCTTGGAAATGGAGATACAGACAGTAGTAAGCTGTAATGAGGGTGCTAGAAGGATAGCCCATGCTCTTAACCACTGAACAATCTCTCCAGGCCCTGGCTTTGAGATTTATTAATGGTGTGATGTGGGACAATTCATTTTATCATCTTCCAATTACACTTAAAAATTATAGAGCAATGCCTAGCACATCTAATAAAACCATGATTATTATAATAAATCTAGTATCCATTTTTGCCCAGACTTATACAAAATAGTAAACATGATTGTCTAAGGGACAATATCAAACAGAGATTTGGCCATATATTTCTGAAGAAAATTAATTCTCAATGAAATATGCTTTCTTTCATGAATGGAAATTGAAGCAAAGGCTTTATATATACTAAGCACATGATCTAAAAATGAGCTTTGTCTGTAGTGCACTCTAGAATTTTAAATTATCTGCATTTATGCTATTAAATAATAGATAAAAGATAAAACAGGATTGTCTATAGTTCAAGCTGAGTTGTGGGTAAATACAGAAATGATTAGAGATATTGTTTTAAATCATATTTCTCATTAAGAAAGATGAAAACATCTTTTGAATGTAACTCATGTTTATATATTAGTAATGACTCAAAGAGTAGTGTTCTATATGATATGTTTTCAAATGTTCTGTAGTCTCTATAAGAAGAGTGAAAAGACCAGTCCCAAACCTAAGAATCAGTTAAGCAATGAGCTCTGTGATTACATTTGAAAAAGAAAGAGCAGATACTTATTTGGCCTTTAATATTCTCATTCTAATGAGTTGAACAGCACAGTTTATATATTACTAGAGAGTAAAAATAAAACGTGATGACTTCAGTAGAACTAGGTTCTTTCCTCAGAGAAATAGAGCTAACTTATAGTGAACATCAGTGAATAATTTTATTTTTAAGGTACATTCTGAAAACAAAATTAAGTGGGGCTATATTAAATTACATATCTTCTTCACATGCACAAACACTTCTGGCAAACATATGAACACTGTAGAAATTGAATTAGTCAAGATAATTTATTAAGGAAATGTTCTCAGCTCAAGAATACACTATATTTAGTAGTTAATTACATAGCTTCCAAATGATATAACATTTCAGTATAATATAGAAGATGTCTCAGTTTTTATTTTAATATTTTGACTAATTATTTAACAGTAATTTATATTGTGAATTATAATCTTATAATATAGGATAATTTTAGTTTTATTATTCAGATGGAGATGGCAGAATTCTTACAAGAGAGAATAAAACATATACTTTAAATAAGTTCAAATATAATTTTTATTGAGGGGAAGCAGATTATATTAGAACATTCTTGCATAATTTGAAATTTTCTTCCTCTTTATATGTTATTGGAACAAAACATAGATACTTAAAATGAATGGTAGAAAAGCAAAAATGTGGAAAAATTAATTCTAGTATTTTTAAGATGTTATTCTAAATGTATGGTTGTGATTCTGAGTGTATTCATGTACCTCATGTGTGTAGGTAAACACTCAGAGGTCAGAAGAGTAAATATGCTACCTTGACCAGGAAGATGTGAGTCTTCATGTTGGTATGAAAACCCAAGTCTGGTCCCCCAGAAGAGCAGTAAGTGCTCTTAACCACTGTGTCATCTCTACAGCAGCTTAATTCTAGCACTGTATAAATACATAATCTACAAATCTCCCAGAATAACAACCGCATGCAAGAATAAACCAACTGATTTTCAAAGGCTAAAACACATTCAATGAAGTACAAACATTGTTGGAGTGATTACACATTTATAGTTGAATGTAATGAACTTTGGTTCACATTTCATACTTCATCAAGAACTACCTCAGAAAAGTTTATTCAGCATTATAACACATCCAAGAGAAAACATAAGAGAAAATCTTTGGGACCTAGGGCTTCATGTCTTAGATGTAATATCACAAGCATATCCACATCAGAGGAACAACCTGAAATTTTGAAAAATTCCAACCATTTGCTTCAAAGAGGCTCTTATTAAGAAAATACAAAAAATGAAATGTGAAAGAGAGGATACAGCAGTAAATGACATATCTAATAAAGGTTCAGGTGAGGTAATAAAGGTTCAATGCTTAATGCAATTTATTCATATCTGGCAGCCTCCTGGCCTAGAGTGTGTTAAATGAGACACAGAGTTACTCTGTGTAAAGTTACTCTGATGTAACTTGAAAGACTGGTGGTCTCTGCATGTTCTATGTCTTTAACGATACCAAGTGCTGATGATAACTTCTAAAAAGTCCTAAAAACTTTCTTGCTCTTTCTGAGGGTTAAAAGTCACTGGCTTAGGAGATTAACACCTGTAGCCTAACAGTAGGGGATAAAGTAATGTAGCCTTTTGTTCTATGTCTGCAGGAATTACATGGCTCTGACTTTCAGCCTGCTAGTTGAAATCCCAGGAAGAGAAAAAGGTACTTTGGAAAGTTATTTTGGCCGTTATTTCTAAGCTCTAAAAACGTTCCTATGAAAGTTGTCTAAGAGAAAGGGGATTGGGCTAAGGAAAGAAAAGGGATAAGGAGAGTGTCCTTTTCCCTTTGTCCTCAGCATTCATACATTTTTCAGAATAAATGATCACATGGTAAAGGGGTCATCACAAGTTTACACATAAATTCAAGTGATCAATCGAATAAGAAGTTTACAACAGGGAATGTTTACATTCATATTCATTAGGAATAATTAGCTGATTAATTAAACATTTATCACCTGTCACAGCTCTACAGGTTCATGGAGAGTTAAAAACTGTAACTAAGTTATTAGTGAAGTTTTGTATAGATAAACCCAGTCAATATTTTATCTTCTGTCCTAGCATCTATAATAAGTCATTAGTTCCCTGTTTATGACATTTGGTTAATGGTTTTACAACCTTTTGGAATGTGCTCTGAGTAGTAGAATTCCTGCTTACTATCTCAGAAGCAATTAACTAAAGACTGGCAGAGTTCTCACTGCAGTTTTGACTATAAGAAAGGACCTAATGGCAGTCTCACTACAAAAGAGCTTAATATATATTGATATACTATTAGAAATTCTTATAAGATCATCATTAAGAATTAAGAACTCATCTATTTGCCTATGTAACATCACTACCAAACAGTACATCTTTGTTATTCTGCAGAGTGCTGCTCAAAGGAATAGGCTAATACCTAGTGATTGTTACATATTTAATAATAAAAGGAAAAGCATATTAATAGCAGAAATCTTTCCTAAAATGAATTTCTCCTGGTCTTTGCATACTGGAAAAAAATCTGTAATGGATTATTAATCTAAGGTGGACCATCTCAGGAAGAACACTAACTAGTTATTAGCTTGTTGGCTCCTGATCATTTGTAATGACATCCATCTCTAATCCCAGCAATGAGGAGAAATGTGCGAGGAGATCATGACTTTGAGGACAGGTAGGAAGGCCCTGTCACAATTAAATAAACAAACACACATACCCCAATGGAGAATAATCAAGCACCCTTTCTTATCAACCAATATCACTAAGTAATGAACAAAATGGGAGAAGGAACTCTTTACAGAGAGGAAGTAAGGAGGCAAACAAGCATATAACACGTGTCTCACAGACACAGTAAAGACAACAGGTTTTCATTGATGCCCTGTTATTAGTCATTTAAAAGCAAAGGATTTTCACACTGGGCCATATTAAAAACATCAGACTCTAAAGCAGATTTCAGTTGGAAATCATTTTTTGAGGTACCTGTGCACATATTTAGACTTCCATTAAGGTTTAGTGAAGGTTGAGCTGAAACAGTAATAGTGACACCTTTCTACTCTTGAATATGTCCCATGGCTTCCCTTAAAAAAATCCTAAAATAAACTTTTAAAATTTAATTTCAAATACTGTGATTTTTCTGTAGGTTTCTGTAGAATGACTAGAAATATTTGATTTTATTGGAATGTCTATGCAAATAACCAAGAATATAAAAGAATATCAGGTAAACCACACACTGAAAACCAAATGATGAACCTGCTCATTTGTCAAGTACTTTATAACATTTTTCAGATTTTTGATGTGGAGACAATTATCACTATTGCATGAAATCATATTTTACAGAGAGATGTGAACGTCTCTTCTACAGTGTAACCAGGCAGTGCAACCTTGCTGTGTTTGGTTCAGTCTTCTATAGATTCTTCTTGTATAGTTTTTGTTTTTATTTTAGTGGTTTTAGAGTTATTAATTATTATTTTTGCTGATAAAGTTGTCCTTAAATTCTAGAAGAAAGTCTTACTGAGAGCTTCTGTGATATTCAACAGCAACTCTATGACTTCATTAGGGGAACTTGAGTAGGCATGCTTGTTTCCTAGTCACCAACAACATTGTACAATGAGCTAAAATGCTCATTAATTTCTACAGGAAAGTATTTTGACAAAATTTCGTGAGGAAATGTATTACCTCCTCAATACTTTTTTTTCTATAATATGAATTTGAAAAGTATACCCAAAAGCAGGTTGAATTTATGTAAAAACTCAGAGTTATTTTAAGACTAACACATTGCTTATTTCAGTTGAATACAAGAAAATGCCACATCTAAAAGACTAAAATTTCATTGAGATGAAAATATATATAATATGTAAAAGTGTGGGTTCTTCTATGTCCTCTCTTATTCCTGAGTAGTGACACAGAGATGTTTATATTTGTTAAAAGCTTTTTGCACTAGGGCTGGGAAGATAACTAAGTTACTTCCACCCAATGATGCTGGCCTTAGACTATGTCCCTGCCTACTTCCCGGGCATGTGGCTCATTACTGCCACATTACTCTCACCTGCCACCCCTTTCTTTATCAGTGTCCTCATGGCACCTTCCCAAGTCCTACTTGATAACCACTCCTTCTCTCTGGGCTCAGGAGTCTGACCTCTCCTGCCCAGTTATAGGCTGATCAGTTCTTTATTGACCAATCAGAAGATGGTGGACAGCAATGTTTTAGAAACTACTGAGTCAGAAAATGATTCATAATAATGACAATACCAAAGTTGAACTGCTCCCAGACCTCTGGGTACAGAAATCAGCATTTGAATATATAGTGTACAAAACATCCCTCAATAGCAATGTAAAAATTCAAATAATAATATTATAAATATTATACATGAAATCTAAAAGTGGCTATTAATTTCCTTACAACCCCAAAAGAATCAAACTATACTTTCACTTTGATATCGATGATTTGAAAATCCACATTTGGCTATAAATACGTCAGCATAAAATTCTTGAAAAAGTAAATATATTATGGACATTATATAATTTATATTCTGGCTTCAGTGGGAGTGGATGCACCTAATCCTGGAGAGACTTGATGCTCCAGGGAAGGGGGATATGGGACAGAAAGTGGTGATGGGGGGAAAATGTACTCTACCAGAGGTGAAGGGGAGTGGGTGAAGAATTGGAATGTAAATAAATAAAGCAATTAATTTTAAAAAAGAAAGGTCAATGAAACAACACCATGGATAACATCCTCCTAAGGCACAGTCCCTTAAAACAATCTTAAAAGATTCTAAGTGGCTTATGACTGATGATGAATGACAGCTGGTCACTTACTTGGGAGCAAATAATGAAGTCAGAGAACTTGTGAAATGAAAAATAAAATTTAAAAATGATAAAAGATTTAAAAAAATTGTATATGGTGAAAGTTACATACACAAAAATTAATCACAGTGATTCTGAAACACGTCAAGGAGAAAAACGT
Source organism: Grammomys surdaster (assembly GCF_004785775.1). Lineage (NCBI taxonomy): Eukaryota > Metazoa > Chordata > Mammalia > Rodentia > Muridae > Grammomys > Grammomys surdaster. The sequence goes on along the minus strand of NW_021604791.1, from coordinate 1,908,331 downwards.
AGTAGTAGAAGAAGAAATATATAAACTTCAGCAATGAATCTAAATATATAAATGTGCTCTATGAAACAAATAGTAGCAGAGAATGGGTTTCCACTGAACTCTACCCAGATGATACATGTTAAAAAATTCAAAAAACTATAATTCTAAGAATTCACAAAGTCTGAAATTAAAAATGAAGAGAAACTTGAAGACGAAGTTGTCCATTTATTCTTTGAGACAAAGTTCAATTGAAAAGGTAACAATGTTGAATAGATAAAGTTTGCTCATTAATATTTATAAATAGCACAGGCCTGAGCACCCTATATCTCTCAAGAATCTAAGAGCCATTTTACAGCACATAGATACAAAGTATATAGAAGCATAGAGAGATGATAGGAAGGTAGAAACAGCAAAGTAAGACAGCATGCAAATATTTGCTGAAAAATTATTTAAAATGTAAACTTCAAATATTGAAATGTACCTTCCTAAGCAACATTGTGTAAAGAATCATTACACAAAGGAGGTCCAATATGCTGAAAAACACCTTCCCAAAGTCAGTGACAATATTTTATGACAAATATATAAAAGCTAAAAAATATTAAAACAACCAAAAACATGCAATGAATATTCTTGTTATGATGGGTACACTGAATGGCTTGAGTGGACATTTGTTCATAGTCGTGAGGAAGGAAATTGAACCTTCCTGATGCCTACTGAGCAGGAAGCAAGCAGGCAAGCCCCAAACAGGGTTAGAGTAAGAGGAGTAGAGTGTGGAGAAATCATTGGGGCTTTAGAACAAGTGTAAAGAAAAGAAGGCACATGGTAGATTTGAGAATAGCTTACAGCTTAGTGTTGTTGGTACAAGATATGAATGCTAACAATGTAAGGATTATTAAAGTCAGTCTCTTCTGCAATAAGTTTAATTCTGTAAACTTGAAATTCGGTTGTTATTCTTATCAAAAAATATATATTACAGACTTTAAAAGTAAAGTTCATTCTATGAAGATTAAAAAAAATAATAGTTTAATCTATATTTCTTACCAGAAGTTTTTAAATTGAAGTATTTATTTTCATATTTGTCTTATTTCTAAATTGTGTACATACATATCCCTGCATACACACACCTGTTTTCATTATTTTCTTTCCTTTTCTTCTATCTCTTTTTGTTTCTTTTTCCTCTTTTAATATCTAGTTTAGTATTTGAAAAATCTAATTGGTACATTATATATGTATCAATCTATGAATACAGACTGATAGTTTCATATAATGATGATATGTAGTGATCAAATCTAAGAGAGTTCACATTTACCTTTCACCAAATGTTTATAGGTTGTACATCTTTGGACACATCTTTTAAAGTTGTTTTGGAATACATAATGAAATGTTTGCAATATGCAAAATTCCTTGTGAGCCAGTTGCATAGACAAGAGTGAAACAAAATAAAAAGTAAGACCCTAATTATAGACTTTTGCACCTAATTTAAACTTACTTTATGGGAGGAAAAGACATCAGATTAGTGATTCATATTCTTATTGTTTCATATCTTCTTATTAAATTTATGTACTTATATTTGTCAATTTGTGCTGTTTCAAAAATACTTTTTAAAATTTGAAATGGATATATCCATTATCATTCAGTGTAGAGTTATTGGGGTCGTATATCTACTTTGCCACAGGGCTTAGCTGCTCAGGGAGGCAGGATATTGGGAGTTTGACCTAGTTATTTACCCCACAGGTTGTGGGGAACTCATGGGACACTGCTGCGTGTGGGTCTGAGATCCTGGGGACACTGGAGCTGGCTTGGGGCTCCCTAGGCCTGCAAGGAGGACGAGGCTGCACGGTTCTTTGACACCAGAGCGCAGCTGTAAGCCTCAGAAGAGCTGAGGCTGGAGTGGGATCCGGTGGGCTGGATCTAGCCCAGGGCAAGGGGGAAAAGAGGGGAGCTCAGGCTGGTCCCTCTGGGAGTCCTTGGCTTGTCGGCAGCTGGTTTGAGTTTGGTCTTGGCCAAGGCTGGGAGAGCAGAGAGGCCTTCTTCGGGAGATTAGCTCTTTAGGCAAAGTCGTTCTCCATTGTTCCCCATGGAGGATCCCGAGGAAAAGAAGAAGTCCATGGTTTTAAGGCACTTGCTGTCATGGAGGAAAGTAGATGAGTAAACCGGTACCCCACTTCTCAGAGAGGGGGGCTGAAGTTAAATACCTTTTGCAGTAAAGAATGTCTAGGAAAGAGAGTTTAATGGCTAAGCCCTCCAGGCCATTAGTTACCTCATTAAAATGGAGATCTGTCTTCAGGCTATGTGACTATAGGCCATTTCATCTACCTGTGGAAGGGTTTGGGGAGTTGCCCTTAAGTGACTCATGGCCACAAATCTATGGAGGGCTGCAGCCTTGTTCCAGGAGCCTGATTCCTCAGGAGCAGGGCAAAATCCTCCTCATCCCTTTAGGGTCACCAGGGTTTCTAGTCTTAGCTCAACCAGGAACCAGGCTGCCTTTCACAGTCCTACATCTCTCCCTTTTACGTTTTTAAAAGAGAGGGGTCACTGGAGTGACTGTGTCATTTATAGTGAAAACTTGGGGTGGGGTAGACGTATCAAAAGAAAACACTACACAAGCTGGAAGGTTGCACAACTAAACCAGAGGGGTAAAGAGGGGTGAGGGTTAGAAAGACAAGGGATTATTGAACCAATTAGTTATTACATGGGTTGTACAGTTTGTAAGGCTATTAACATCGGTTTTAAACAACATTTGATTAATCTAGATAGACATCATGTTTTCCCTATTATCATGTAACTTCCTCCAAGTCAGTAGACATTTGACTTTGGCAAGAGGGTTCATCTGTAGCTGGAAGGTCCCAAGTCAGCCCTCTGTGGGACTCAGCTCCTGTCTCTGGATCTCAGCACGTGTCTCAGGAGTCTTCAGTCAGATGAGGTGTCTGGAGGAAGGCTGCTTTATTGTCCCAGGCAAGTCCAAGGAGATGGCGTTCAGTCTCGGCTGGATCTGTGGGGTCAGCACTGTATACAAACCTGTAGGGTAATCACAACGGAGGAAGAGTGGAGGAGCAGAATCCCAGCATAGGGTGGGTAGCATGTGTTAAGCCTCTAATGGTTTGTTTGGGGCACATCATGATCTGTTGTTATGATCCTAGAAAAGCAAGGGTGTTTGAAGAGCTTAGTCCTGGAAGGAGCCTTTAAGTCTACTTTAGATGGCTGAGGAAGAAAACATCATGTTAATTATGTATCTGGGATAGGCAGTAACAGTTTGTCTGTGAAAGAAAACTGGTTGTTAATCAAGGATTGAATAATGGAGATCAGCAGAGTTGATTTGACCTGTGGGAGTAGATTAGATGACTCTTAAACCTTCAAAGAAATCTTAAATTGAAGAATTTTTGGACATATGTTATGAATGCTAGTGAGAAAAAAATTAAGTAAAGAAACATGAAATATTTTGGGTTGAGAAACATGTACATTGTTTCAGGTGTTCCTGTTAAGGAGAATAAGCATTTAAACAAAGCCTGAAAAGTTCTGTGTTCTTCAGGTGTGTCTTTCCAGTGTCTTTACTGGTCCTAGGTGTGGAGGGGGTGGGGGTGGGTGAGGGTCCTGCTCTGCCATGCTGTGGTTGTGTGCTCTAGCAGACAGGTGTGGAATACTAGGAGACATGTTCCCTCTCCTCTGTCTTCAGATGCAGATGTGGTACAAGTTGAAACCTTAGGTGAAGCTTTGGCGCTCCTAGATCAAATAAGGTTTAGTGAGTTTTGTGTTGAAACCTTAATCCACAACTCACTATTCAGAGGTGAATCATTTGGAGAAGTTAAGGGCTCCACTTTAATCGATGGATTAATTTCTTGATGGAGTCACACTTTTAGGGAATTATAAATAAAAAGGTAACAGATATGAGAATGTGATATCTGTAGAAAGAAATGATTATCAGTGTGTCTTTGAATGATGTGTGTTATCCGTAGCTTCTTCTGTTTTTGTTCTTCCTGCTTCATGACACACATCATTTTCTTCCATACATCCTCTAACTATGATTTTTCTACTTTGTTTCTAACTTGAGAGTAAAGAAGCCAACTGACCATGGGCTGAAACCTTTGAAGTGGTGAGATCAAAACATCCTTTCCCTGTTTATGTCTGATACTTTGTCAAACTGATGGAAACTGAGTAACCTTTGAGGAGATGATAAAACCGCAGCCATGTAGATAAGCTAAAGTGAAGATAGTAACCTAGAAACTGAAATAACAAAACTTTATTTTTTATGTTTCAAAACCGTGACTTTTTGAAAGCATAATAGCCATAGATAAGTAATACAGAAACTTTGTAGGAATTGATACTACTGTGATTTTGACTTGTTTTATGAAGAAAAACATGACTACATGACTACTTTTATAAGAAATCATGTACTTTTTTCTTTTTTTAATTGGTTATTTTATTTATTTACATTTATTCTCTTTCTTGGTTTCCCTTCCTCAAACTTCCTTTCTCATTTTCCCTCCCTCCTGTTTCTGCTGACCTACCCACCCACCTAGTCTCACCTTAGCATTCCCCTATGCTGGGGCATTGAGCTTTCCCAGGACCAAAGGCCTCTCCTCCCATTGATGTCCAACAAGGCCATCCTCTGCTACATATGCAGCTGGAGCCATGGATCCCTCCATGTGTACTCCTTGGTTGATGGTTTAGTCCCTGGAAACTCTGGGGGATCTGGTTGGTTGATATTGTTGTTCTTCCTATGGGGTTGCAAACCCCTTCAGCTCTTTCAGTCCTTCCCCTAACTCCTCCAGTGGGGTCACCATGCTCAGTCTGAGGGTTGGCTGCAAGCATCCTCCTCTGTATTGGTAAGGCTTAGGAGACATTCATTTCAGGCTCCTGCCAGCAAGCACTTCTTGTCATCAGCAATAGTGACTGGGTTTGGTGGCTGCAGATATGATGGATTCCAAGGTGGGACAGTCTCTGAATGGCCTTTCCTTCAGTCTCTGCACCACTCTTTTCCCCCGTATTTCTATTAGACAGGAACATTTCTAGGTTAAAATTTTTGAGATGGGTAAATGGCCCAATCCCTCAATCAGGGGCCAAGCCTAACCTCTGGATATGGTCTCTACAGATTCTCTTTCCCCTTTGTTGGGTATTTCAGCTTTTGTTATCTCTGTTGAGTCCTGGGAGCCTCTTGATTTCTTGGGATCTTTGACTTTCTAGTGGCTACCCCTAGTTACCCATCCCCCATTGCTACCCATCTCCATTCAATTTCCTGACCCTCGGTACTTTTTCCCAGTCTCCTCTCACACCTGCTCCTGCTCCTTTCTTTCTCCCTCCCAGGTTCCTGCCTCCTTCTACCTCCTGTGATTGTGACTATTTTCCCCCTTCTAAGTAGAACTGAAGCATCCACACTTTGATATTCCTTCTTCTTGAACATCATATGGTCTGTGAGTTGTTATTGATGCTTTAAAATACCAGAAAGAAATTTTTGCTTGACAGCCTGTAGAGAACATTGTTATCTTTCCTTTAAATGTGGAAATTATAGTTGATGTTTAATGGCCACAGCTTTTTTGTTTATAAATAACATCTACACATACACTTTTGCACATCTTTAAAACTATATTATTTTTTGTGTGTTGGTGTTTTGCTATCATATATGTATTTAGACCATGTGCATGCAATGTCCAAGGAGGCCAGAGGAGGGGATGAAATCCCTGAAACTGAGTCACAGATAGATATGGGCTGTCATGTGGATGATAGAAATCAAGCTGAAGATTTCTGCAATTTCTGTTGATTACAGATGCATCTATCCAGTCTTACACCTGTGCATATAATTTCAGCCTATTTTTCTAATGCCTGGGTTGATATTTACTTATCAATATCAACATGTAAAATAAATCATCCAATTCTATCAAAATAACTATCAGAAATTGTTTAAACATTCATAGACTCTGGGACAAATTATATGGACATTCTTCACTTAGATCAAGTGGCTCTTGAAAGAGAATGTATATTTATTAGGCTTTTACTATGCACAAAAAGTTGCTTATTCTACTAAAATTCTAATATTAAAAGAAATATTCAGCTATTTTAAGTTACTATTTGGAAACCCTGTTGGGTATATACTATAAGGAATAAGAGTAGAAAAAAATGAACTATTGTAATTATCTAATGAGCAGTGAAGAGGGCAGAAATCAGATCTGAACAAGAAATGATGAATTTCCAGAGGTTTCAGGGAAAAATAACTCAGATAATGGCACTTGGAGTAGATATTCTACTAGAGCCTATAATTAAAACATCGACTGGATAGTGTTCCTAATCAAAAGTAGAGGCTGAAAAAGATGAGGTTTGGATATCCTGACATTTAGGTACTCTGTTTCTTCTGTATGGAATCATTAATAATGATATTGATAAGTAGCATATACTGAATGCTTGATTATCAATAGCTCTTTGGCTATACAGAGATTTTTAAAAGTTTTCTCTCCATGATAAATATTATAAAATAGTTTCCTTTATTCATAATTTCATTTAACTCTGAATATCTGAGGGCTCATGAACTCAAGTAACTTGTCCAACTAGAGTGGAATAATTTTGATATAATATTGTGATCATAGGTACTCAGGTTCTGGGGATCACAATTCTTTCCTTTATTTGTATAGTTCAGAAAAGAACAGCTCACAAAAGGAAATAATTGAGCATTGTCATCATAAATTCTGAATTTCCTTTTGTTCTTCTAAATATTTCTGTAAGCCAAGATGTCTTATTCTAATGATATTCCTGAGCCTTCAGTTTAAAAGAAAATTGCAGGTATATAATTATTTTAGGATGAATTATTATATTTTATGAACCAACTACACATAGGCTATATGGTTGATAGTTATGGAGAAAGAAACACATGGATTTAGTGTTAAATTTTATGGCTATAGTACAAGCCTTCTGGATGATATTTCTCATCCACTGTTATAAGAAAATTATAACAGTGATGGGATATTTATTAAATAGAAGGCTGCACAAGAATATCTGTAATTTTTTCCCACATGAACTTACACTAGATACTACTGTTAAAGATTATAGTGCATATTGTGTTATGTAAATATTTAATTTTGCCTAGTTTTGCTCTGTTTTACATTTTAGAAATAGCTCTGCAAGTTTCCAAAAGTACTGAGGGAAAGATTACTTACATTTCTGAAACAATCTTTGACTTTGAGGAGCATGAAAATTACAAGGCTGTAGCAATATGAAGAGAAGATATTGGTGTATGAGTATGTTTGGTTTTACCTTAGGATCATTAGAAAAAATTTTCATTGTAGAATGCTTAAGTGAATTTCATGATGATGGCAGATACCTACAGACAGTGTAAGGAAAACAGAAAAATGAGATGAGAAGAGCTGAAAGGCTAGGGTTGCAATATGTTGTTTGAGGGCCTACTTCTACCCTGTAATTAGCCCAGCCTCTTAAACATTCCACTCTGTGCAATAGTACTGTCAGCTAGAGACGAATTATTGAGCACAAGAGGCTCTGGGGACATTAAAAATCAGTATACATTCAAAGAAGAATAAATGTATAATGCTTAAGTTAAACATTTATTGGAAGGCCATGAGTGCTCCATGAGGAGGATTTTTCTGAGGTACTGTCCTCCCTCACCTCATCAGTCCTCATTCTAGCAGATCACTTGTTTCACAACAGCCAATGTGAAATCAATTAGAACTGAAGGTGGAAATTTTGAAATATGAAAAAAATCTGAGGAAGACACAGTTTCTTTTGGTTAACATGTGTTTGTGATTCTACTCAAAGCTACTCACAATGAGCAAAATAACTTAAAGAATTACTGTTATTTATTTATTTTTGTAGGAAAAACGATATCTATGCTTCCTTCTACCAAGCAAAATTTGCACTGCTTGGGTGCATTTAAAATGGAGGCAAAGTTTGGAATTTGTGTTCCACCCATCTTCAAGTAGGTATATAGTCAGCGGTCAGTATTTGGCTCTTAATAAATCTTTCTCCCTTATATTTGTTTTTATAGAGAGACCTAATGAGAACCATTGACTAGAAGCTGGTATATTTTGACTGCTCCTGGAGAAACAGTGGTATCTGTATTTTAAAGGAGAAATACTTGTCATGGGATAGTCAGTGTTAGCAGCTTTCTGTAATGGAAAGTGTAAAGGCAGTAGCTTCTTTGTGAAGAGATCATCTGACTGTTTCCAGGAGAAAAGCGTTGTCCAGAAGAGAAACAGAGATATGGAAATGAACAATTGCAGACTATTACTAACTAGTGCAATCTGCACATGCAAATAGTTTTTCTATCATTAATGAATCCTTACAAGGGCTATAAAAGGTATTGTCATCTGTATTACACATCCATGGCAATGCTAAGATTTCGAGACACTGAATCTTTTGTTCAATATCACATTAAAACAAATTTTTATCTCAAACTTTTCTGCCTGTATATTTGTCAGGATTCTCTGAATTAACAAAAGTTACAGAGTGAATCTTTCTAAATACACAGGAAAGAGATTCATTAGAATAACTCATAGGCTGCAGTCCAGGTAATCCAACAATGACTGGCTGTGAATGGGAAGACCAAGAATCAGATAGTTGCTTGGTCCATGGGCCTACATTCCCTAGCTGATCTGAATGATGTAATGATGGAATAGACTTGCCAGCAAGGCAAGTACAAGTAGGCAAAGATCAAGAGCATCCATCTTCCATGTCCTTATACAGGCACTCAGCAGAGCATGTGATACACAAGTGTGATATTCTGCTATCCAGTTGATCTTCCTATTTCAAATTTAAAATCCATCACTCATATGCTCTCCATTTTTGGTCAATTCCAGATATAGTTTAGGTGGCAACCAAGAATAGCCATCAAGGCCTCTAAAGCTGTAACAGTGTACTCAGTGTGGTCCTAAATACAGTTGGAACAATGTCATTTCTAAGAAATGCAATATTTCAGATCTTTTACGTGACTTTTCCTGAGGTGATGCAAAGATACTGATCTACCAAAGGAGTTATATCAATCTGGCTCATTAGGGTTAGTTCTAGAAGGGTGGTTGACTCACAGGTAGCTCTAACACTGGAAATTCCACCAAATGACTTGTGAGCAGCTGTAACACCAAGAGATCCTCTCCGAGTCAATTGTTTACCTCCTGTGTAATCTAGTTGCAATTGGCTTCTTGTAAACCTCCTGAGAACCATAACTCTCATTGGCTTTCCTATGGGATAATATTAATGTGGACGAATTCTTAAGGGTCTCCTGTGCATATCACATCTACTCTGCTTGAAACTGATGACTATCATGTCTAGCTAAGAAGGTAAGTAGGAAGGGGACAATTATGAAGGACATTGGGGAGAGAAAAAATCATATGATCACAATGTATTTTATGGACAATTAAAGACAAAATAAACAATAATAAATATGGTAAGCAGACTGATAGTTTAACTAGCAGAAACAAGAAAAAAACAGACTATTTAGCTTAGAATATGAACAGATGCATAGAAGAAAACAAACCCAGCAAACCAAACAAATATTTGGAAAGTAGATTTTTAAGTAAAAGGAAGAATGCTCTTAAATTGAAGTGTCTAGTCAGATGAAGTAGTGTCCATTTTTTCTTTGGCAGATGTCATTTTTTAGGCATCTGTGATTGAACAAAAAGGCCATTAGGATTCTTGGTCTGTGTTTCTCCCAAATTTAGATTTTATTCATGTCAGTATAGAGGGAAGCATCATCACCCAGCCAATGTTTCTGGTGTTTAGAATTCAAGATGTCCAGCGAATGAAACAAAGCCTGGAATGTGGCTGCCGTGGTCACATTTGTGGTTTCTATGTTCCCAGATTTTGAGCTGCCAGGATAAATTTGGCAGTTGCTAGATGGGCTCCTTCCAGCACTAGGTCTGAGTCTTGTTTGGTTCCCTTTTCGGAATGTTGGATGGAGTTAGAGTTCCCTCTTGTTTTTTCTGATGGCTAGTGTATGGCAGAAGGAAAATAGTGAGGTGCATTTAATATTTTTTTAAGGTTCAAAAGTACAAATGTTAAGATGATCTTTTTACTAGTCTCCCATAGAGATATAGAATTACAAAGTGGTATGAGTTTTTGTTTAGCTTCTTTTACCAACTTTAGCCCATCTGTTTATCAAGTTTTCCAGGCAATTTTAACCTAATGTAAGTGAACCACAGAACACTAGGCCATACAGAACTACTTTAGTGTGAACTCTTATGTAACTGCATTTCTATAGCATCAGATTTTATTTCTAGCTTATGACTTTCTAGTAATATATCATGTTTATAGTAGAATACCACAGTATACTATATAAAAATACACAACAATGTGATATATTAGAGAGATTATTGTATTTGGAGTAGTAGTATCCATTTGTGTTCTTTGTTGGATGATCAACCATCACTGCTACAGTGGAAATAATTTGTGAATATTTCTTATTGAAAAAAAATCCTGTTTGGACAAATGGGATAAGAAATGCTTCTGACTCATAGAGATTATATAACTTAAAGGAAAATAGTTAAAGTACTCAACTAATATTTTTAAATATCTGTTTCATGTTCCTGATGTGTCACTAGAATTTGAGATAGAGCAGTAAAAGACATACTTTTTTTATTTCAAAGAACAATGTTATATAAATAAGTACTCCCACTGCGACGGTTGAAGAGCCATCGTAATGTTAGTGGGAAAGATCCGAGGCAATGGTTGTGGTAGGTGTTCAGCTGAGAAGAACATAAAGGAAAGAAAAAACATTATCTCGTAGGGAAGAGGAGTCAACAATTAAAACTCAACTGTAGCAGATTTGGGAATAGAGAAAAAATAAACCCCCCTTTTTCAGTTTCAGAGGCAAAGTGTAGATTTGCTAGTGCTTGTCTACTTCACGAAATAACTTTGTGTATACGGTACTCTTATTTAATCCTTATTTCCCCCAAATCTTGGAATATTAAGTCATTGACATCAGATGTTTCTTATAGATTACTTTATAAATTTTTATAAGTAAGCAAAAGTCTTCTCCATTTTTTGAAAAACTTCCCTTTCTTTTTGTTACTTGTCAACCCTCCTCTTCTGCGATGTTCTGTTTTCTTTTGTTTATTTTGTTTGTTTTTTGTCTTGAGGAGGGTATCATCTTTGGATACTCTTAAATGTTGCTTTGTTTCTAATCACTGAGTTGAGTTCCTATACTTTGAGAGATGAATGAAAATTTCGGGAAGATGAAAGTATGGAAAGTCCGACTATGCTTCAGACTCAGAGCAGAGTGAGTGAAGGAAGACCATTCTTCCAAAGCTGACTTGGCCCTTCTTTTCTTTTTTTCTTTTATTGGATGTTTTCTTATTTACATTTCAAACATTATCCCCTTTTCTGTTTTCCCTTCCAGAAACCCCCATCCCATTCCCCCTCCCTCTGCTTCTATGAGGATGCTCATAGGAGCTGGCTGACCTTCAGTCAGCCGTCTATAGGATGCTTTACTCTTTCCTCTATTTCCTTCTCCAAATATGATCAACCTTCTATAGAAGTCATTTAAAAGTCCTCTGAGGTACACTGATTCTTTTAAATTTTCCACATTCCATGAATATTTTCAAAGAGGGCTTGCTTTGGGAGCACACTGAGAATGTTCTATCTCTATCTACGATTTAAGTGACCAAGTTCGTCTCACAATATTTTGTTTCCCTCATTTTCTTCACTTCAATATTCTGCACTCTGTCTTTTGTGTATTCCATAGTTATTTAAAGATTTAAGTTGGCAAAATTTGATCAGTCAGTGTACCAACAGGTAGAAAGAAACCTCTGTACAGTCCTCATATGCATTCCTGCAAACTTCAGATTTCCTAATGTTTAGACTTCTATTGGGTCTAATATCAACTATAGATTTTCTTGAATTTGTGTTGTGCAGTACTGTATTTTTTTTAGTATAAAGCCTTACATATGTATCTGCATCTTATAGATGCAGATGTTATAGATATTTCTTTCTATTACACATATCATAAAAAACAGATGTATTTATTGGCATACCTTGTATAATTTTAGTTTAAAAGATTGTCTTTTTGTTTTAGTTAATATATTTAATGTTGTAAATGACAGAATCTCAATCAAAATCGGCTTAAGGAAAAATTAAATTTATTGGGCCCCAAAATATGAAACTCTAATGGCAGATCTGGCTTCAGAATTCCAACAGTGTCATTAGGACTCATTTTGTATTTCGTCATTTCTTGGCTTATGTTCATGATTTTGGTTCCAAATAGTAACAAGATGATTGTATGATATCCAGTTCTGACATAATCTGGGGTCTCCCAGGAAAGGATAAGGATATATTTTCCAGAAATCAGAGCAAATCTCGTTCCATCTTACAAGCTTAGTTGGCATTACATCCATTCCTTGGTGATTTCTGTCGCTACACAAACACAATTTGTCAACTTTTCAGGTTTCAGTCACACTAAATTGTTAAGATGTAAATTTAACTATTAAAGAAACTGAGAGAATTTAACTATAAAAGAAGAAAAATAAAGATCAAATCCATGCACTGGTAGTTAAGAATGCTTGGCAACAAATGGCAGGCATGTTGCAGTAACTCCATAACCTTGACATATAACATGATCAGGAAAGACACAAGTGAAAGAATGTAAAGATCCGAACATGTGACCCATAAAACATTGTTAGCCTAGCAAGTATTTGAAATGGTGGTATGATGGCATGGTATGATCTTAAGGTTACACATGATTAGACATTTATTAAGACTTGGGAAAAATAAAACTCAAATGGAAGTTCTTAATATATAATACATAATATACCCTATGCATTATTTCAATGCTTAGTTCTTGCTAGGTAAAAAAGATCCTTAACATTATGAAAATGATACAATAATTAAAAAGGTTCCTAAAGTTACATCATTATAAATGTTTTAAGCATCCTCCTTTGTTTTGATATAATGTCTTAAACTACCATGACCTGTTTTGAAATATATATATATATATATATATATATATATATTTATGTTCATTAAAAACATTTTTGACACACTCTTTTGAGCACTGTTTCTAGTGCAACTGAAAATAACTTATCTATTTTTTTCTATTAAAATAGAAAGTGGTTCTTGAAGAAAAAAGACAAATATTAATAACAAAATATTACCCACTCATATAATCTACACTTTATAAAATAATTTTTGTAAAGACCCATCTCTCAAAGTTCAGTAATTTTTGCAGAGAATCAACTAAACATTTTCTTCCATAAATATATACTTGCACTTTATATTTCAGCTACCAGTTGGTACTGTCATCCGTAAACTATATTTCTATGCATGAATATGTAGATGAGAAAGAATATGATACAGTGATAGAGTTGTTCATTTTTCTTGATGGGAAAACCCCAAACATTTGTAGTGAAGAATACAGTGTTAGAAATTTGGAAAGCATTTTGGCCTTCTTCATTTTATACCCAATCAAGACTGTTTTCTCCTACTGCAGGACCTAACATCTAATTGTAAATGGCGATCTCTTAAAAGGTTCGATAATGTTAAAATAAGGTTTGGAGTTGCCTTAATCTAGCATGATTAGATCAGTAAAACTAGTTGATGGATATCTTTTCTTGAATAAATTTAGACTCATAGATAGATATAAGTACACATAGAAATTGACATGTGAAGATATGAGAAGACAAAGGTTACACACCCTAATGCCAAGGTAATCAATCAATAAGTATTTCGTAGCCCTAGGTGGTTAATTCCCGCATACCAAGCAAGGCTTGTGACTGCAGTAATGCAACAAAAGAAAATTGATATGAAAGTAGCTCATTTCTTTACTGGCTATTTATTGACGTAAATGTGGTAAAGGGGAAATAAAAGAAGAGACCGTGTACGACCTATCTTGTAGCATTTCCACTTTGTAATAACAATGTACTAGACAGTTTGGGTGGTGCAGTTCCAGTCTTCACAGAAGTAAAAATGGATATAAAAGTAGGTGACGTTATACCGTGGCTAGGAGGAATCCCAGGGCATGATCAGCTTGAGTAAGAACTGAATCTATTACAATAACACTTTAGTGATGTGTATGGAACTGGGATACCACAACGTTCCAGACAGACGACTCTGCGTTCAGCTGAAGAACATTTATATTTAATTCCTGGTAAATCTGTCACAGGTTTTTGAGAAGAAATTGCTGGGAAGGTTAACATCTTAAAAGGGAAACTTTAATAGAATTAACTAGTGGCAATCTACAAATACTAGTGTTGCATTGTGGAGAGTCAAATCAGACCTGGCCTGGAAGATGACCATTAGATAAAGAATCACAAAAATCACAAGCAACAGAGTGCTAAATTTCTGATAGTAAGAAAAGTCCAGTTCCTACCACAATCCCTTCCCCATGGAGACAAGAATGGAGGAATATTTGGCCAGCTGACTTCAGTTCTCTCATTCTGCCTTATTCAACTCCTCATTACTCTCTCTTCACTGTCCGTGGAGTAGGGATCTCCGTGAGAAGCTTTGTCAGAGCCGAAGAAGCTAACTCAGCGACATTTTGCTTAGAGGATCCCTCACCACAATTTAAAGTTTCAGCAACTCCACACTGACTCTTTCTACTTGTTTTTTTGTGTGATCTGTTAACCAGATCAAATCTAGCCCAGCCTTTGTCTCCCATTTGCCAACAATATAAAACGGGTACAGGGCAAGAACAGTTAGTCTCTGGACATGACCTTTCTTATTAGCAGAAAGGAATGTGACCTCAGAGTCCCATAGAAACAAAAGAATTCTCCAGTTGATTTGAGGGGATAGAATCCTTATCTCGCAGTTAAGTGGTATGTTGATATTTTTCTCTCTCTCTCAAGATTTCTTGTATGATTAATCAGCAGTGTCTTTTGCAATCATTCTATACAGGGTAAACAGGTTTAAACAGTCTAGTGTCTCCTGCAATCCACATACTTCCAACTAAATCGCTGACCCAAATTTTTAACAGACTAGAGAAGAAAAGAGAAATGTTGAAGCTATGTGAGGGAATGTGATCAAAGAACATTATTTTTAAACTAGGAAAAAGATTCAAAGATAGCTAAACGAAGATAAAAATGGGATACTGAGAAGAGACAACTTACAAATATAGTAGAGAGAAATTAAGGGCGTTGTTCCCTGTTAGAGTTTCAGATTAGGGCAGAGACGCGGGAATTTTCATATACTGAACTACAATAGGACAAATTAGTGGAGAAAATGTACAGATACAGGGAGATGTTTCCCAACTGTCTGCATCTGGTGACATCTATTTTCTTAGAAAAGTATTAGGAAGATCATATACCTAGAGGGAAAACAGAAGTTGGTTTGTCAGAGGGTAAAAGAGATTTAAGAAGACTTGCAACCATTGCTGTAGAGAATGGGAGAATAGCATAAGCAACAGATTACTGTACTTTCAGGGTTGTTGAGTGTCCATTTGATTTTTGGGAACAAATACCAAGTTTTCGGGTTATGAATTGAACTCTCCAGTGATGATCAGAGACCTGGTATGTAAATAGTTGATGAAGCAAGAGGTTGTATTTTGAAGACATGGTAAGTAACATGACCACATCCACTAAATACAAAAGAGTTAAATAATGTACAAAACACAAGCAGAGAGGCTATGGGAATAAGCTTAGACTTTATTGTGGTATCAGAAATAAACATTTTACAATATAAAAATTCACAATAAAAATAGGAATATAATAATTGATTGTAAAGCCAGATTTATTGTTTGAATTGGAATGTACTGAGGATTTTACTAGGATTTTTAAAATTAAGAATGGTTGTCTAACTGACCTAGCTCTTAACTGCCAAAAACCAGGCTGCTATTTCTCTACTTCCAGTTCTTATTAGAAATCATAAAACAGGGCTTCAGTCATTTATTTCAAAATTGTGACTTAAATTTCTAGGTATAGCAACTTTGCATGTCTTAATTTGGTAACTGGAATATGTTTAATTTCTAAGATGCCCTAAATCATTCAATACTCTTTTTATTAAGGGTGTACTGCTCCTCATATAACATGAGAACTTTTAGATCATATTTATTTGTCTAATGTTTTCCAAGGAGTATATGTAATTAATAATCACATGATAGAGTTATAAATGCCAAGTAAGTAAGATACAACTATAGTAATGTTCCTGTAGTAAAATAGCCAGGTATGGTGGCAGACATCTTTCATTCCTCCATATGGGCATCATAGACATACATATCTTTATTATTTCTAGGCCAGTCTGATCTACATAGTGAGTTAGCTCCAGGTAAATCAACGGCAATATATCAAGGATCCCCATGTATAAATAAACAAATAAATAATAAACCCAAAAACCAAACCAAAACAAGGACAAGAAAAAAAACTGTAAGACACTCTCTACTAAAACAAATGTAATAATACATTTGATGTTTTATATATGTGGTTAAATATATTTTTATCAACAAACTTTAATCTACTCTTAGGCTATAAAAAATGTGGTGTAAGGCAATATTAACATGGTACTGTAGTATTACCTTTTTTACAATTATCAAATCCAGACTGTACAACCTAAGGGGTGAGGAGGCTATTGCATTCTTTGCAGCAAGTATAACTAGCACCTAAATTTGAGTATGTTATGAATATGTGTATCTGGGCATGTATATAACTTATATAACTAACCTTCCATGTATGTATGTATGTATGTATGTATGTATGTATGTATGTGTGTATGTGTGTATGTGTGTATGTGTCTGTCTATCATCTATCTAATCTGCCTATGTCTATCTGTCTTTGTATCATCAAACACCTTCTATTTATAAAGTTCTGACCTAAGACAGTTTCATTTAAAACACAATCTGCAGTCTTAATTAAACTGGTTTAGTGCTACCTGAGATGCTAGTGTAGATCCTGCTGGGAGATGACATGCTAATTCATTGAAACACTATCATATCAAAATGTCACTTTCATTGTCCTTTTTTGTTTTTCTGTGTTGAAAGAAATGTCTATTTTTTTGGACTGTCTGTATTTTTTCTGATTTGTTAAAGCATCTAGCGACTTTTTTTTTAATGATGCCTTTTTATGTCATATTGAAAAAGGGCTAATGAGTAACTTTAAAAGGAAATGTTATACTATTTTAGTCCTTGATAAGATATCAGTTAGAATTGTGTATAATGTCATTTATTAAGAAAAAAATCTGTAGCTAGATAAGACTGTAATGATGGTCAATCTATCATGCCCATCATATCCCAGCCACTTGGAAGAGGTGTGGATTTGTACAATGAATAACATTGGCAGCAGCTAGATGGAATGAATGAAGGAGACCATATCCAATATATTTTCTTAATGTAAAAACCCCAGAGTTTTGATGATCAGAAAAAGAACTGCTGATAACTTTAGTAAGTTGAGTGGTAGCATGTAGATTTTTTTTAGCTCTGGCAAGACATTATAGTATCTGAAATCTTCCTGTTAGTAAGCAATCAACATTCACTCACAAACTCTTAATTAAGTTGCCTGCCTCAATCTAGGTAATGGTATAGGTACCGCACAATTCACTGAATAACACAGTATTATTACTCCTGTAGAATTTTCGTTTTCTAGGGCATCCAAAGTGTAAAATACCCATGTGATGAACTTCTTTAACCTTATTTCCTACTTCTCTCTCTTTGCATGTTTTATGGTAGAGCTGTCATGTCCACCCTCGTCTAGCAAGGATGACGCAACACATGAGCTCTTCTCCAAGCAGTTTATTCAGGACCTTGAATAAGCTTCTAACTGCCCCCCGGGGAAGTGTCTCCCAGGCTTAAGTAGTCAAGGGCTAGCCTACCCCAGCGAGCCACGTGGCAACAGCAGATAGGTCCACATACAAGGAAGCAAGCCAGATCACCAGCCACAGCCAAATAAGGACTTGTTTACTCCTAAGAGCACTCGCCAACAGGTGGCGGAAGGCGGAGACTGGCGCCATCTTAAGGGCGCGGCACTATGCAGTTCTCCACATAGAGCCATGAATCTTTTCTGTGAACCAACTGAACAGTCTAACGCTAGAGCATCACAGTTTATATCACACAGAATCCACCCTCACATCTCTATGTTTACAATTCAAATGATAATTCCACAAAAATGTCTAAAAGGACCATGCTTTGTTGCAATACTCTTTTACAGTTTTGTTTGTCTATTAGCACTTGTCATGATTTCATGTTCGATTATAAACTACACATATTTATTTATTATATTTCTCCTCTACTACTGCATGGTTATTTGTTTGCTATATTTCTCCCAACAAGATATAAGAGGATGAAGGCAAAGAGATTGTCTATCTTCCTTGATATTACATGCCAAAAACATTAAACTGTTTCATTGAGAGTAGACAGTCTATAAATTAAGGAAGACTAAGTATTTTTCCATCATGGAAGCTTCTTTTTTCTTTCTTAACTGCTAATTCTGTAACTGTCAAAACTTATATTATTTATTATTTGAATCTTTAACATTATTTTCTATGCGAAAAGGCAGGTAATTAAAGCCCAACTTTAAAGAGCTCTTAATATATCAAGACTTCCAGTGTATACCAAACCTCTTATAATATACACAGATATTATTTTAACATAAAAATATATTGAGGGAAATAATGTCATATGTTCTATGATAATGGGGGACCCCAAAATTTTAAGACCAATATCAAGAGTGTGTTAAAGGATTTTCCTGCAGTTATCAAGGAGTAACTGGTTTCTAACGTGTCTCGTCCATGTATTTTTCATTAAAAATATTTCAAACATTTTTATTGTGGTCAAGCACAAACATTCAGATCAAAAGTTGCCTTTATTTTACAAGTTTCTGATCTCTATGCTTTACGTTATGTGCATGTATTTTCAATGATCATATGTATTAAATTGTATTTTAGACAGTGTTTACTGCGTATAACTTTGAGTGATCAGTAGAAAGATAAGTCAATATAAAATTTTTGCTATTACATATTTTTGTTGGTATTATTGCATTTTCTCTTTTGTCACATAAAATACTTCACAAATTTTAATGAAATTACTAATTAGATCAACAATTATCAATTAAATTAAATTTTAAACACCAATGAAATTTTAGAATGTAATTTGTTATATTACCACTCTTTAAAAAGGCAGCATTTTTTTCTAGATAGATTATGTGTAAATTATGACAATTTTATTGAAATATTTAAGTTCTCTATGTATTTCACTAATTGGAAATGCAACAATTATCCCATGTTTAAATTTTAACTTATCAAGATAGTGAAATGTCATGGGACAACAAGAGTCTGTTTGAAGGAACAAATCTTTATATTTAATTTAGGTCACCATTATCCTATTTCATAAAATTAAGTGAAGATGGTGGCATATTACTCAATCATACAATTGAAGTCTGTTGTAAGAATAAAGTCTAGATTATAAGATAAAATAATAAAAATAGATGATATGCAATTACTTTGTGTGCGTGTGCAGTCTGTATAGACGCACGAATGTGGAGCTTTTGTGCCATTCACGTTACTTCGTTACTATTTTTTATTTTTTGAGATTGTAGTATAGTTAGATCATTTGACTCTTCTCTTTCCTCCTTTCATTTACTCCATCATACCCTTCCTTGTTATCTTTCATGTACTTATGTGTGGATGTATGTATTCCTAAATACGTGAATACAACTGCTCGGTATAATGTTACCTGCAAGTATGATTTCAGGAGCATGCGCTATGAGACTGTATCTCTGAGGACTGTCAGAAACTGTCTCATGTAGTCTTTCCAGCACGGCGGCTCAAGCGTGAGCTTAACAAAGACAAGAACAGGAGAGATGCTGATGTGGATGTGGAGGTTGGGGGAACTCAAGAAAGTCTCAACCATACACAACCAATCAGGCGTAACCAAGGAATGCTGAGAGTGAGGAAAATAGACTTTTCCAGGGAAGAACACACCAATTGGTTAGCCATTCACACTACTTTTAGAGATGGAGTTTGTTACTGGCCTAGCGCTTCCTAGTAGGCTGTAGTAGATTGTCAGTGAGCCCAGGGATGCTTTAATCTACACATCCATCACACCAGAATTACAAACATCTGCCACATTTTTTTCTTTACATGGGTATTAGGATCCAACTTAGTTATGCTTGTATGGCAAGCATTTTATCATCCAAACCGTTTTCCTAGGCTCTGTTATATATCCTTAATTTGTAAATGACAGGTTGATCTGTAAGAAACTGATGTATCTGTGGCATAGTAAAGACTTCGTTTGTTTTGTGAGAGAAATCTTTTTTTAAATTATTTTTTATCGGATATTTTATTTACATTTCACATGTTATCCCCTTATTCCATTTCTCCCCCATCCAGGAACCCCTTATCCCATCCCCCCTCCTCTTGCTTCCATGAGGATGTGCCCGCACCCACCCACTCCACTCCCACCTCCTCCACTCTTGAATTCCCCCACACTAGGCGTCCAGCCTTCATAGGACCAAGGATATCCTCTCCCACCTATGCCTAACAAGGCCATCCTTCCATACATATACAGCCAGAGTCATGGGTAGGGACCTATGTGCTCCCAGGTGGCTTAGACCCTGGGAGCTCTGGTTTGTTGGTATTGTTGCTCTCCCCATGGGGCCACAAACCCTTTCAGCTCCTTAAGTCTTCTCTCTAACTCCTCCATTGGGAACCCCTTGCTCAGTTCAATGGTTAGCTGTGAGCGTCCGCCTCTGAATATGTCAGACTCTGGCAGACCTATAAGGAGATAGCTTTATCAGGCCCCTGTCAGCATGCACTTCCTGACATCCACATTAGTGTCTACCTTTGGTGAGTGCACATGGGATGGAAACCCAGGTGGAATGGTCTCCAGATGGCCCCTTGTGAGAGAAATCTTAATGACACTTACTTTAAAATTCTAATTTTGATACTGGAGCCTCCATATTTACTAACGTATACATTGGTTTTTCAAAATTCCAATAAGTATTTTGTGAACAATTTTACTTTGATATACTCTATTATTATCCTATTAGTGAGATAAGTATAATAACACACACTATATTAACAGACTAATATACACTTGATGAATGGAAAACTTCATATTAAAATGAATATAATAGATACGAATAACTGATTTTTTTGAGATGTTTATAGTTTTATGTGAAAACAGCCATCTGAAAATAAAATCTGAGGCTTTACATTATGCATTCCAGTTCTTGGAATGTTATCTTATCATTTCCCTTAAAATTGGAAGAATCATATCTTCTAAAGAGCATTTTACAATTTTTATATCAGAGTCTTTCTTTTTGCTTAAAATAGTAATTGACTCCATTACTTGAACAATGCCTATTTTGGTCTAATCAATAAATTTGGATAACAAATGCCTTTCTATTTTTTCTTCTTTTTACTTTTTTATTTGTTCTCTCATATATTACATCCTGACAAGTTTCCTGTTCTAACCCTCCTCCATTTTCTTCCAAAAAAGATATGGCATCTCAGGGATATCAACCAAACATACATATTATATCAGGTTGCAAAAAGACTAGGCACGTTCCCTCACAGTCAGGATGAACAGGGCAACCCAGTAGGAGAAAAGCGGTCGGAGAAGCAGGCAAAAGAATCAGAGGCAGTCCCTACTCCCACTTTTAGGAGTCCTACAAAAACACCAAGCAACACAACTTGTAATATGTGCAGAGGGCCTAGGTTAGAACCATGTAGGCTTTCTGATTGTGGGTTCAGCCTCTGATCTGCTATGAACCCAAGTTAGTTGATTCTGTGGGATTTTTATGGTGTTCTTGATGACTCTGGCTCTTGCAGTATTTCCTTCCTCTCTTATGCATAATTCTCTGAGCTCTGTCTAGTATTTGCCTATGGTTCACTGCATTTGTTTTCATTAGTCCTGCCTGCAAAACGTGCCAGGTTAAAGGTGGTGCAGAAATTCTGGGAGTGGCCAACCAATAACTGTTCCAGCTTGAGACACATGACATGAGAGGTAGTCCACCCTTCACTCTGGCTGGAGGAACAGAAACCAGAGGCTGGATAACCCAGAGACCAAGGATAAAACTAAATATGATTAGCCAGAAAAAAAAGTCAATGAAATAATTCCTAATGATATTCTGCTATTCTCAAAGACGGTTCATAGCCCAGTCATCATTATAAAGGCTGACTCTATTTTCAAAGTTTCCTATGAGTTGTTTTTCTATACCAGCCTCTGAGTGGTCAGTGTTTATACACCTTTCATTTTGCAGAGGAATCTCTTTGAAGTCCACTTAAGAGGAGTTTGTGTACAGCCGTCTCTTTCCTTTGAAGAATCAAGGTGACTGAGCTAATCTCATTGTAAATTCAATGAGTCTTGGCCCAACAACTAATGAAAACCACTTCTGAGAGACCCATATTTATAGGACGCTCTTAGCAGGTTGTACCACATTGCTTACAATAGTCAAGATAAAGGCATTATAAATTCATTACTTCTGGAAAATGTCTCACGATCTGCATAAAGCCACGAGAAGCAATGTTTCCAGAGCCTGGTAGAACTCTTCTGTGATTTCATAGAGTTGAGGATAAATTCTTGGTGCTCTTCTTAGTTTTCCTTGCTTGGTTCTTATTTGTAATATCAAATTATTAGTAAAACAGTGTCATTGGTGAGACTTCACCCTCTTCTAACATTTCATAACTGAAGCTAGTAATTTAGGTCAACCAAATAGACCCCTCATGTCTCTCATTTCACTTGTGCTATTTTTTCCCAGCTACTTTTCTCACCTTTAGTCAAATGTCAATTTCCTTTAAATGTATTCATCTTCTTTGTTTTCTTTTCTACAGATACTTTCTGTTACAGCCTTTGCATGTATGCTTAAAAAAAAAAAACACCTTAATTTTAGGCTAGAACAAGGGTGTAGGCTTCAGACATGAGAATGACTGTGGGCTAGGACAGGGAAGTTGGCTCAGATATTTTGGTCATCCTGATAAGCCCATAGAAACAGTGATCATGGGAGTGTTCATGGAACTTTGTTTATTGCCTTGCTTGCTCTTTGACTATTTTTGTTTATTGTCTTGTTTGTTCCTTGACTATTTGCATCTACTGTATTGCTAGTTCCTCAACCTACTTGCATGAAATTAGAATGGTATAAAAGCAAAAAGGAGGAGGGGGCATGGGGTAGGGGGTTTCTAGTAAGGGGAAATGGGGAAAGCGGATGACATCTAAAATGTAAATAAATAAAATATACAATAAAAAACTTATTATACACCCTGGGCAGATTTTAACCTCCATCTACTCTTCCCAGTCCCTCTCCACATGAATTCCTCATCTCACTGCTTCTCTTTAAAATAAAATGAAAGAAAGAAAAGAACTGAAAAAAGAAAAGATATGCCTCCCAGTAATATCCAGCATACCTAGCCTAACAAGATACAGTAAGACTGAGCACACCCCCTCATATCATTGCTAAATGAAACAAGTAGGAGGAAGAGGGTCCTAAGTGCAGGCAAAAGAGTCAGATATACGCCTCATGCACATAAAGCTACACAACCATAAGGTTTAAGCAGAAGACATAGCTCAGACTGACACAGGGTCTGTGTTTGTCACTTAAGTTTTTCTGTAAGCCACTATGAGCCTTGCTTAATTGATTCTGTGGGCCATACTCTTCTCATGTCCTCTGCCCCTCTGGCTCCTACAATCAATCCTTCCTCTCCCTGTTCTGCAAGGTTCTTCTGGCTCTGCTTGGTGTTGGGCTATGAGTCTATGCATGCGTTCCTATCAATTTCTGGATAATACCCCTTTGATGACAACTGGACTAGGCACCAATCTGAGAGTATAGCAGAATATCATTAGGAATCATTCTGTTGACTTTTTTTCTAGTTGTCTTTGGTTCGATCCTGGTCTCTTGTCTCTACTGACTCTTGTTCTTGGCCATCTAGGCAGTGTCAAGTGTGGGATTCCTCTCTGGGGCATAAGCCACATGTTGGAGCAATATGGGTTGGGCACTTCAAGTTCTGTACCACTATTGTCCCAGAACATTTAGCAGATTTCTTGTCAAAGATCATGTGTCTGGGTTGATGTCCTGTCCCACTGTTAGGAACCTTGCTTGGTTGTAAAAGATGGCCAGATCAGGCTCTCTATCTTCCATTATGAGGCTACTTTGTTAGGGTCACTCTTATAGATTACAGGGAATGTACACTGTATTGTTTCTACATTGTCTTCCAAGTCCCTCTACCCCCAAAATTTCAGTTGTCTCTCCCCAAATACTCTATTGGCCTTTCTCACCTCCAGTCTGATCCCTCCTATTCTCATTCCCACTAACTCCCAGTCTACCCACAAAATCTATTCTGTTTCCCTTTACCAGGGAGACCCATGTGTCCCCACCTTGAACCATCCTCGTTACTTAGCCTCTCTGCATATGTGGATTGTACCATAATTGTCCTTTACTTAACAGCTAATATCCACTTTTAATTAAGTACATACCATGCTTGTCTTCTGGGTCTGGGTTAACTTACTTGGGATGATATCTTCTAGTTCTATCCATTTGCCTGCACATTTCATGATGTTATATCATTTTGAACAACTGAGTCATACTCAGTTGTGTAACTGTACCATATTTTCTTTATTCATTCTTTTCTTCAGAGACTTCAAGTGTATTTACAGTTGCCCACAATTATGAATAAAACTGCAATGTACATGGTTGAGCAAGTATCCTTGTGGTAGGATGTGTAGCATTTGGATATATGCTCAAGTGCTATCGCTGGGTCTTGAGGTAGATCTATTCCTAGTTTTCTGAGGATCTGCCATATTGATTTATGTAGTGGCTCTGCTATCTTGCATGTCCATCAGCCATGGGGGTATATTTCCTTTGCTCAACTTCCTTGTCAGCATGAGCTGTCACTTGTGTTATTGATCTTAGCCATTATGACATATATAAGACAAAATCTCAAGGTAGTTTTGATTTGGATTTCCCTGATGGCTAAGGATGTTGAACATTTCTTAAAGCGTTTCTCAGCCATTTGAATTTCTTTTGTTAAGAATTCTGTATCTCATTTTTGCATTGGATTGCCATTATGGTTCAGCTTTAAGGCCAAGAAAATATGAGTTTTGTTCATGTTTAGGGTTTTGGAAAATCTAAAATTATAGAGATTATCCCTCTTTATTAACTATTCCTAACTTCACATACTCAATATTTTATTAGACTGGTGTCTAATGATTCACTGACTGGACTTATTTATTTAGTCAATTTTTAAAACTGTTACTGAATATGTTAGTCAAAATTTTATGTAAAATAAGAATGAGGAAAAAATACAACATTGAACAAACACATATGTTTAGAGAGTGGGGAGAGGAGCAGACAGACAGAGAGTTTGAGAAATTAACATTAATTATTAGTT
The DNA here is from genome assembly GCF_004785775.1 of Grammomys surdaster. Lineage (NCBI taxonomy): Eukaryota > Metazoa > Chordata > Mammalia > Rodentia > Muridae > Grammomys > Grammomys surdaster. Next base: position 1,883,125 of record NW_021604791.1, on the reverse strand, counting down.
TGACAATAAGCAGACTGGCAGCAGAAGCAGAGTACAGACCCAGGGAAAAGTTATTGTAAGCCCAAGTCATTGTTTCCTGGAGGCAATGCACTTTTTCTTTGCAGTACCTCACAACTATTTGGATGAAACTCACTGTCATTATAAAAGGCAATCTACTTTACACAGAAGCTCAAGGTCCATGGAATTAAATGCTAATTAAATGTAAAAGTTATCCCCATGGTGGACTTCTGGCAACATGGCCTACCCACGTTGATAATAAATGTAACCATGATACTGATGTTCAAATGAAAGAACACTGAATTAGAACTAAGATTCGTTGGAGTAAGTAACCTGGTAAAGAGGGAAAGAGGAAGAAAGGGGAAAAGAGGGGCAGATACAAGGTCAAGTAATTAGATTGTGCTAGGAAAAGCACAGCAATAGATTCTCACAAGATGTCAAGAAAGCCAAAAGCAGGAAGTGAATGATTTTGCCTGAGTACACGGGAGATTCAATGATGCGCAGGATACCTTCCTCTCATCCAGAAATTTGGCCCAGAAGAGTAATCTCTCTAGTCAGAGAGAAATTTAAAGAGATGTGTGAAGCTCTACCTTGGGGCTCATGTGGAACTTATTCTAGGCTCAGGGCCAAAATATTTGCAAACTTAAGCTTGGATTCAATTTTATGGTGAAATGCAATGCTCACTGGGATCTATCTTATTTTGAGATATTGTCTTTAAAAATCACTTTCCCCCAGAGAAATTTTATTTAAAAGCTTATATATGACTATTTATGACTATTTGTTTGATTAATTGGGCAGAGTTTTTGGAAGCCTGCTTTAAGCTGCTTTTGACCATGAGCTATCCAGTTTTTCCATCTGAAATTTTCATAGTAGAATCTTTTCTTAGCAAAGTACAAATTATTTATTTTTTTACCATTGCAGGATTTTGGCAGCTAACTTTACTCTGAGCACAATGTGTTGTCTTTCTTCAGACTATAGCATTGGAGAAGCAGATCAACACCTGGAGGTATTTTAGAGTTTCTTGGTTCAGCATTGACTTAAATCACATTTCGAAAAGTAGATCTAGGTTTTTTTAAGACCAAGCTTAAATGGCCCATGACAAAGTCAGCTGGACATTAATTAACTCTCTTATTCAAATTAAAACATTTTGCGTATACTAATGTGAATATCACATGAGTGATACTGTCAAACTAGATTGCATTAAAAGGATGCTATATAATACATGACCATTGAGTATTGGAAAGTATTTCTAATATCCTGCTTCCTCCTGAACTCTTGTAGTTTGACCTTCTGCTTCTTGGTCTTTAAAACTTTCCCAGTATGAGGACATTGTACTTCCTATTGCAATGATTCTGGAACACAGACTGCCTGTTTATCTTAGGACCCTTTCTCCTCAGAGAAGGTGAAGGTCCCCCTGTGGTCTGGCTATTCCCCACCCTATACATCAAGTCTCTGCAGGGCTAGGGGCATCCTCTCCCACTAAGGCCAGGCAAGGTAACCCAGCTAGGAAAACATATTTCAGACAGGCAACAGAGTCTGAGATAGCCCTCACTCTGGACCCACATGAAGACCAAGCTGCACATCTGTTATGTACATGTAGCGGTGCCTAGGTCTAGCCCCTGTAGGTTCTTTATTTGGTGTTTCAATCTCTGAGAGTCCAAAGGTCTACTGTATTCTTTTCAAGAAGTCAAATGAGAAGATGAGATACTTTTAACTATGAGCCATAGAACCAGGAATTTCTCAGGAGCTTAGCTAAGAATGCGCTATCAATAAACAATTGTCAAGCTTTATTTATTTTCCAGAAGCTGGAAAGAATTCAGATGTCTTTCAACAGAGGAATGGATTCAGAAATGTGGTATTTACACAATGGAGTATTTCTCACCTATTAAAATCAATGAATTCATGAAATTCTTAAGCAAATGGATGGAACTAGAAAATATCATTCTGAGTCAAGTAACCCAATCACAAAAGAACACACATGGTATGAACTCACTGATAAGTGGATATTAGCACAAAAGCTTAAAATACTCAAGATACAATTCATAGACCACATGAAGCTCAAGAAGAAGGAAGACCAAAGTGTGGATGCTTCAGTCATTCTTAGAAGGGTGAACAAAATACTCACAGGAGGAAATATGGAGACAAAGTGTGGAGCAGAAACTGAAGAAAAGGTCATCCAGAGACTGCCCCACCTAGTGATCTATCCCATATACAGTCACCAAATCTAGATACTACTAAGGATGCGAAGAAGTGCATGTTGACAGGAGCCTGATACAGCTGTCTCCTGAGATGCCCTGCCAGAGCCTGACAAATACAGAGGCAGATGCTAGCAGCCAACCATTGAACTGAGCACAGGGTTTCCAACAGAGGAATTAGAGAGAGAACTGAAGGAGCTGAAGAGGTTTGCAACCCCATAGGAAGAACAACAATATCAACCATCCAGGTCCCACAGAGCTCCCAGGGACAAAACCACCAACCAAAGAGCACACATGGAGTAACCCATGGCTCCATCTGCATATGTAGCAGAAGATGGTCTTTTTGGGCATCAGTGAGAGGAGAGGAACTTGGTTCTGTGAAGGCACGATGCCCCCGTGTAGGGGAATACCAAGACAGGGAGGTGGGAGTGGGTGGGTGGGGGTGCACCCTCATAGAAGTGGGGAAGCACCCTCATAGGAGCAGGGGTAGGGTGAATGGGATAGAGGAGTTTTCAGGGGGGAAACTAGGGAAGGGGATAACATTTGGAATGTATATAAAGAAAATATCTAATAAAAAGATAAATAAATAAATAAATAAAAAAATAAATAAAATTAATTATTTTCATTCCTTTATCTCAGCAGGTTAGTATTAGTAGAATGAGTGTGGTATTGTTGTGAGTTTGTGTTTCAAAAAAGACATGGTACAATACAGATATTTATTTTACATAAGTTTAACATAAATATATACTTAAAACAAATGTGATTGTATTGGAAAAGTATCACATTACTTTGAAATTATGTTTCTTTGTCAATAACGATAGTATGGTTTTAATTCATAGGAAAAGAGTAAAAATACCTGTACTCAGGTAAAGAATTGATAGGTGGAATCTACAAATTTGTAAGACTGAAGGACCCAGGACATCACCCAGAGATGGTGTCAGTTTTGTACCTCATTGAAGCTATATAAGCAAAATGACAGAATGAAATGAAAATCGGCTTTACTTTTCTTGTCATAGTGTTCTGACTTCTGACAATGACTTTCATGCTTCCTTCAGCATTAGCAATGATCAGTAACACTAGTTGGCCATGAAAGTGTATAGCTGGAAAAGCATTAGTTCCTAGCCTCACTTACTTTGCGAAGACCTGGCAAGCCCTTTTATAAATCTGAACTTTGGTAATTCTAGAATATTCTGATTTTTACTGAAGTTTAAAGCAATTGAGCAATAACTGGGTTACACACAATGCTCAGTCATGGTTTAAATATATAGAAGTCAGGATTCGTGTGATCCTACTAAATTTGAACCCGTATCATGATGATTCTCCTCACTGAATAAATTGTACTGCTTTGATACGAATGCTGGGATAGCTTGTGTTCCTCAAGGGTCACATATTGAAAGTTTGGCGGCCACATGCCATTGCTATGGATAAGTGATTGGACCATGGGTACACATGGATCAGTGAGTTTATCCCTGCTTCAGTAAAGGGTGCTGCATTGAAAGGGTAAACATTTTTTACCATCAGTGCTACTCACAAAAGTGCTTACTGTCAGTGTGTCACACACTTGGTTAATAAGACCAAGACAAGCTTTCTTCCGTTACCGGATTGGTTTTCCTTCCCTGGCATCACTGTCACACATCATCCAAGAGAAATCAAATGAATAACAATTCATTTTGATTCACAGTTCCAGAGATCTCAATTCAAAGTCAACCAGCGTTGGCTGAGATGAAACAGAGTATCATGCGTTTGACAACTCAGGACAGAAAAGGAAAGATCAGGATGCAGAGAGCCTGGAATGCTCTTCAAAGGCACACGGTCAATCACCTGCTTCCTCCAATTAGGCTGCACTTCCTAATAGTCCATGTATCCAGTTTACTATACAGTCTAAGGGCCAGGAGCCTTGGTATACACACAGAGGGGGCAAAGAACCTCATCCAAAGTGAATGGATGAATGCATGAGTGTGTGAATAACTAAGTAATGTAAAAATTAGGGATGTTTGTAGCCACCTTATTGCCATAACTGAAAAGCAACCAAGTGTCTTCTACTTCTTAAACTGAAAAATCTAGACAGTGGAGTATTATGCAGTATGATAAAAAATATGAAAACACAGATGGGTTATGTGCACAATACTAATCTGAAGAAGCCCACCCAAAATAGCCACATAATGGGATTCCCAAATTCTGATGTTTTGGAAAAGGTGAAACTCTGGAGATGGTAAAACATTGTGTTGTTCTCTGTGGAGAGCACAGAGGAGATAAGCAGGAATAGTGGAAGGGAAATTAATGACAGTGAAAATACTTCGTATGATTCAAGAATCATATCATGCATTTATTCAAATCCATAGAATGCATAAAACAACTGTCAGTTTTTACTGTAAATCCTGGATAATGGATGTTGTGTTTTGAAAAAACTCATCCATTAGGTAAGTGTGAGTTCCTAGTCGGGGTACTGTTGAGTGAGGCCACCCATGTGTGGGGACTGGAAGCATGGAAATCACTGTATTTTCAGTCAGCTCAGTAGTGAGCTCAAAACTATTCTAATAGCAGATGCTTGTGACATTTTCTTTGACAGAATAGAATTTTTTGACAGAAAGGATGTTTTTAAATGAGATAAAAATTTACTGAGAAAATAACACAATCTGATTTTAGAACTGTTCACCATCTCTCCCATTTCTATATTACTTAATATTAGAGGCCTACGTATTAATACAGAAGAAAAAGTTACACTTCCTACGTAGCTTGACGACTGCTACACTGATAGCTAGACATTAGTTTTTCAATCCAATTTATCCATTTGGTGCTGCTCTAAAGAAACATATAATTAAATTAACTGTTCTGTATCAGATGCTTCTAAGAACTGTGTTCTTAAAGGGTGTTTGGAGGCCATTCAATGAACTTGACTATTTATTTGTAAATTCTTCACTTTCAAAGCTCAATGTCTGTATTTTCTATTCATTCCTTACTCAGGCACCTCTAACTTTTGGAACATTCTAAATGTCTAAATCTCTTCTAAGCACCAAAGCAGCATCTTGAAATTTTAGTTAATGTTAATACACTCCTCACCTTATAATTCAGAGCATTCATCTATTCAGCTTGCTTTGGAAACTAGGATGATGCCATACATGATGACTGAAATACACAGACGAACGAACATGTTTTTCAAAAATTCATATTTTATCTTGAGAAAGTTCTTTGCAGACGTGGTTAATAGGTCAACTTTAATTCTGTTCTCCAGTGCCTGGACACAGTATTAATGAATAAATAAGCCAAAGAATAGTTTCCAAAAGACAGGAGCATAATCTTCATAATCATTGTCGTTCCCCTTATCATCACTGGCGGGAGTAGCAGAGAAGCAGCAGCAACAGCAGCTAACAGGAAGATGCATCCATGCACAGAGATGCATTCCCTTTAGCTTCAGGACTGCTAAGCATGCAATAGCTCTCTGAAGATGAAGCTAAGGTAGGATGAACTCTCACAAGCTCATCTTTCTTCACACTAACTGATTATTTTACAGGTCTATGAAATTTAAATTTTACACATCTCATTCTCTGGAACTTGAGAGTAAGACTATAGAAGACCCTGGAGGCCTTTCCATATGAAGGCAGGCAATAGAAAAACATTAGCTTACATTATTAACTTCTTTAAGGTTTTCATTTAAATTGCCATCTTCACTTATTGAAATTTAAACCATGTGGATTTTTTAACGCTTCAGAGTAAAGAAATTAAAAAAAAGTAAAGAATTGATGAAAAGGAGAAATGATGAGAAGCTAGGAGAAACTGAACCTGTTTGTTTGCTGCAGTACATTGAGTTTTAGAAAATTTTACCCAGACAGTTTAAAATCAACTGTATAGGGTGATGGTAGTTGAGAACTGCCTGGAAAAAGATAATATATATTCAGTGCTATAGCCCTGGTGAGTTACCTGTGCGAGAACAGAGAGCTCCTAACCCATTTCCACACTGCAGCTCTGGTTACATGCAAAGATTCACAAAGTAAAAACCAAAACAGAACAAGAAAACACTGCAATAATTTCTGCTGATTGTCCATGGCACTTGGAGCATTATCAAGCCAGATGGGAAAACTTCATTTGAATAAATCTACCTCTTCATCTCTCTATCTCTCTATCATCTCTCTGTCTGTCTGTCCGTCTGCCTGCCTGCCTGTCTGTCCTTCCTTCATCCTTTCGTGCAAGTGTGCAAGTATGCACGTGTATATGTGTGTCTGTGTGTGTGTTTGTGTGTGTGTGTATGTTATACATGCATGTGTCCATCTCTCTGTATGTTTGTTTATGCAAATCATAGGTAAGTTTAGGTAGTTTATATTATAATTTCTTATGACTTTTATAGACTTCCTTAGTGTTTGTCGTAGTTATTGTTCTATTTCCGTGAAGCAGTACCATGACCAAGGCAACTCTCATAAAAGAAAACAATGAACTGGGGGTTTGTTTAAACTTTCAGAAGCTTAGTTCATTACCATTATGATGGAAGCAGGGCAGCCATGGTGCTTGGAACATTAGTAGAGAGCTACATTCTAATGTGAAGGTCACAGACAGAGACTGGGCATGGTGGAAGAGTTTGAAATCTCAAAGCCCATAACCATTTCTCCAACCAGGCCACACCTTCTAATCCTTCTAATCCAATCAAAGAGTTCCACTCCCTGGCTTTCATTAGTATTTTAATTACCACACACCTCCCCCCCTTTTTAATCTTAGCTCTTTCTTCTGCATATATTTCCCTCTCTCTGCTGAAGTAAGTCCTCCCTCACCATTTATCCCCTTGAGATTATTTATATACTGGTATGCCCCTCTCTGTTGCTCCCCAACTCCTTCGTACCCTGGCAATTTTCTCTTTTTACTTTTCTGATTTCAACAGTCACTCCAGGTCATGTTCTCACACTTGAATGTTTGGATCCAGAAGACTCAGAAGAGAGAAACATGTGACCTTTGTCTTTCTGAGTTGTCCGAGTTACCTGTATAATTTGATTTTATAAAAAATTTGCCACTTTAATTCAAATTTCATTTTTCTTTATAGCTGAGTAGCCTTTCCTTTCATAGTATATATGCACCTCATTTCATTATTATTTATTGGTTGCAGGATCTTTAGGTTGTTTCCATATCTTAGCAGTTGTTAGTTGGGCAGCAATGAACATGACTGATCAAGCATCAGGAGGAGGATGCTGAGTCTTTTGGGCATGTACCACAGGATGGCATGAATACCTTGGGAAAACTGTCTCTTTAGTCCTCAATCCCACCCATCGTGAATGACGGATCCTGCACATTTTCTCTGGCATTCGTTGTCTATTATTTTGGTGATCCTTGCTATTCTGATTGGGGTAAGATGAAATCTAGAAGTCGTTTTGATTTACATTTCCCTAATTACTAGGAAAGGTGAATATCCTGTTGGGATACTGTGATGTGTATTTAGTCATTTAGAACTCTCTGCTTAGATCACAACACTACTTTTGAGTGGATTATTTTTGTTGTTTCTTTTTGACTCTTTGTGTGGAGAGAGGGTATTGAGATGGGGATTTGGTGTGGGGTTAGGAGCTGATAGAAATAGGTTGATTAAAAAGTGGAGGAGGGATAAGTGTGACCAGCATTTATTTTACAATAGTATGAAACTGTTAACGAATGAATTAATGAAAAATGTTTTAAAGGAAAACAAAAATTTACAGATACAATAATTGTTTATTTAGTACTCAGTGTATTACAGATCCAAAAAAAAAAAGTGTTATAAATAAGTAGACTGAGACAAAGAAGTCAACTTTAAGGAATTACTGAGAAGTGGCCGAGCCTTAGGCAGTGTTTTTGAGGCTTGTCTGACTTAACTCATTGGAATCTGAGACATATAACAGTGAGATAGAAATTCACTCTAATTTTGCACGTGAAGTTGACTTGCCCAAGGTGGTCTAAGCTCTAATGATCTAATAGCTGTCAACATGAGAAAATGATGCTGTCTTAACCATATCATCTGAGTTCCACAGTAGAAAGTACTATCAATCCTATTTCTTGCTGTTACCCTCCTCTTGAGCTGTTCTTCTCATGGCGCCTCAGAGTTTCCAAGTTTTTTCCATGTCGTAGTCAGATACGATTTGGAAGAATATCTCTCTGAAGACCAAAGTGGAATAGTTAGAGCAATGGTTGTTGACTGGGAGAGGTATGAGCACTCTAGAAAATGTCACATGTGACTTCTTTCATAATCATGGGATTGTCAGTTATGTGTTAACCTAGGAAAATGGATGAACATATGACAAAGCCTCTGTCATACTTAGTGAATGACATAAACAGTATTTGAACCTAGGAACGCATACAGAGTTCCATTATTTTAACTGCTAAGGGTTTCTGAGTGTAAAATAATTATAGAGCTGAGTGATGGCAAAAGCTAAGCAAAGCAATAAACATTAGCAAGCCAAACAAAGCAAGGAAATCAACAGGTCTTCGTTCGTACATGAGCCAGAGTTACTTTGGTTTCACTAGTCTGTTTGTGTGTTTGTTTGTTTGTTTGTTTGATTGATTGACTGATTGATTTACAAAATAGGATCAGCTCTGAACTCTGTTCAGATATGCTTTTCTTTGTTATAAAAATATATTCATTGCTCAACTAGTGTCAGTGTAAACCTAGAAATGGAGGGGAAAAACTGTAGTTTTCACTTGTATTCATCTCTGAAGCTAAAAGAAAATTTTATGCATGTACTACTAATATATCTGCAAAGCTAATAAAGTTCATATTAACATTAACTTGATATGACACATAAGATTACTTTGCTGAATCTAAATTGCTCTTCCCATGGTGACTGGCTTTGATTACTGAAACACAGTTGCTTTGATTTAGAAATGCCTCAAATGCTGGTTGCATTTCATGGCTGAAAAATCCCTGGTATTTTTCCCTGCTTGCAAACATGGAAACATTTGTTAATGTGCTACTTTCTAGTATCATTTGGCTTTTGTTTGGATATAAATCACAGTACTTGCATGTCAAGTTGGCCTGTTTTCAATTTACATGACTGTAATTCTAAAGTTGAATAACCCAGAGGATTTTAAAGTATAGAATAATTGCAGACACAGGTAATTATTGGACCAAAATTTTCTAAAACTTACATATCCAATGGCTATCTCTTTAATATGTCATAGAGTTCTTGGGAGAATTATACACACTGCCACAGGGCACACAATCTTTAAAAGCAGGGACATAGCTTCATGCATTCTTCTATAGACTTAATGAGTGTCTCCACAGAAAAGTAATGTGAGAATGGGAAACTTTTTGTTTTATGACAGCTGATGTAATCTAATCCAGTCTGGATTCAATTACAGTCTTCATTTATACGTCTTGTACAATGATCAAACCTGAAATTTTGGTGAATCATAGAGAGAGATAATATTCTCTGGTATATTTTATTTTACCAATCTTGAATTTTATGAGAATGGGGAATATTTTATTTGATGAAATAAGAATTTAATAAGTCAATGTAAAATAAAAATTTGAAACAAATTACTCAATGTTTAACAAATAATGATACATCTAAATGTTATCCTCAAACATTTTAATTAGTTTAGGGCTGAACTGAGAAGTCGTGATCTTAAATATAACACTTTAATTCTTAAACAGGTGGTCCTAGGACGATAGTTTTCTAAACTCTAATAAATTTGGCTTCAAAATATGATGAGACTATAGTTATTTAGGATGTAAGGATTACATACTCTTAAATGTTTCTTCCTAGAAGAGTTTCAGGAAATAGTGTGGATGGAGGCTTGTAGAAACACATTTATGGAGAGAAAGCCAGAATAAGTGAGACCTATGTCAGAAGAGCAGAGCTAACAGGATGAAGAATTTCTAAGAACAGAAATTTATAGAGACTATCCTACCGTTGTGTTTTAATGATGATGATGATGACAATGATGGTGATGAAGGTAATGTTTATAGTGATGATAATGTTGGTGATGATGATGATAATGATAACTTATTTGGACTCCTTCAGTTTTCTGTATGAGACTGATATTCTCCAAATGAATAGAGAAAAAAAATGCTCTGTTTGTCATTTCCTACTGTTATCCTGTACTATTATGAAAGAGTCAACTTCTAAAAGTTTTGGTTATATTATAAACTAGTCGTTAAATTAATCATTTAAAATAACTTTACATGAACTTGAAAGAAAGCAAATTGCTTTAAGAACAGAATCACTATGCATTGAATAGTTTAAATTTCCTTAATTATCTCTACTAATTTGTTTTTTTAACAGTAAAACTATTTTTTATTTCAATGTTCATGTATCATTTATTTATGGTAAATATATTATCAACTTTGTATTCAGTGACCTGTCAGTGGTGTCTTAAAATAATTATGATGGAGTAATTTGAATAATAACAATTCCCAACAGAGGAAAAGATTGTCTAAAGAAAAGATTGCCTTCTTTTCTTTTCTCTTCTTTTTATTTCTTTCTTTGTTCTGTTTGGAGAGCTGTTCTCTAAACATGTAACATAAATGTACTTTACAGAACTCGTTTGCCTCTTTCCTCCTTCCGTTTTGTTCTTCCTGCTCTACCTTCTTCCCTGTCTCCTCATGTTTCTCCTTTCTTTCTTTCCCTCTTGTCCATCCAGAATTCATTGCCTGGTTCTATAGCTATGGCTTCCAAGAAACAAATACTTGTAGTAAGAGCTGGTCTACTTTGATGGCATGATTCAGTAGAAAAAAGAGTTAAGAAGCAGCCACAGTGTACTCAGGTGTACTCAGAGGACCGTATTTCACTAAAGTCAGGCTAGTCATGCCTTGGACTTTTGAGTGAAACTGTAGGGTTATTATTTGAAAATGATGGGAAACACTCAACTTCTTTTCATTGGTTTGTGAACCTCCAGAGAAACCATTTAATTATTGTTAGCAGTTTATTAATGGTGAAGGAAAGATATTTTGAGAATGCAAGTCACACTGAAAATGTTTCAACAACATGAGGGGCCATGTGGGACCTAATCATATCACGTGAGTCCTAGATTAAGCTATATCTGCACTGTTCATCTGCTTGAGACAATAGATTGCTTTTGTCTCCCCAATCATTACACACATTTGGGAGCATTTGTCTACATTAGTTATCTAAGTCTTTCTAGCAGAAAGATATTGTTCTTCATATATCTTGGGTAAAAGAAGCAGAACTGAATTTCTTCTCAGGAACTGCTGAGATAATGTGCAAAGCAGAGAAGCAACAGCCAGGGAAAAACAAAACAGATAAAAACGAAACCCATGAACAAACCAAGATACAAAGAGACATAGCAACTGGAGATGAATCACATGATTAACTGTGTGACTGTGTCTCCTTTAGTGCTGAGGCTTCAAGAAGAAAGCAGGTCTCACTTTTCAGTGTAACCTCAGAGTTACAGAATCTATAGTTTGTACTCTTACGTAGTTTGTCTATAGACATAGCTAAGATCACTCTACTCCCTGTGTCTGATGATTTCACTTTTGCTTTTCTAGATAGTGTTAGTACAATGCTTACCTCCTGCCTCATATTGTGAAGCGCTGGGATTATAGACATGAATCATCGTATCCAGTTTATATGACATAATTTTCGAGGTAAACAATTATGTTTTCATTTATTTTCTATTATCCTGACATTTGGTGTATTGCTTTAAAATACTGAGCATGCAAATAAATGATGATGGGCAGCAGTATCTTACTAAAGACTGGGAATAAGGTGTTTTAATTTTATAACTTTCATTATTTATTATATGACTCTTTAAAAAATTATATATTGCCTTAAAGTGCTTCTGTGAAAAGATGGATAATAAATCGAGCCCATTAGATCAATAACTTCTATCTGTAATAACTTCTGAAGAGGGAGATTAGGGGAAATGATAAAAGATAAATTTTCTTGTTAAGAAGTTAATGCATTAAGATTTAAAATACTTTAATTTAAGCCTGGCCATATGTTACAGTTTGCCACTTTTGCTGGCAAAAGTTTCCAAGTGCACTTTTTAATTCTCAAAAATCTGCCAACTTAAATCATTAAGTTTGTTGTGTGATAGTTACTTACATATTTCCCAAACTTTGATGCTCATCTAAAATACCTAAAGTCAGTAGTATTTTAAATTGTAAAATGTTTCAGATATGTAGAAAGAAACTAGAAAAATTAATTTCTTAGAATACACACATACATAATCTGGGAATTCTTTAAACAAGTTTTCATGTTTCCTTTAACTCTTTTAAAACAAAACCCATCATAATTAGAATCAATGGATTCTTAGTTTAATCACTTTCCTTTGTCCCCAGAGGCAAATTTAAGCATACATGTATTCAAATTTCAAATATTTAAAAATAACAAGTGAACACTGTATAGTTTAATTTACACAAAACTACTCGACAGTACATATTTTATGGAAGCATTTTAAAAATATGTGTTATTAAAATCTCTCTAGTATAATAATTCTGAAGGCTTTGTGGTTGATAGTAGCAATACATATTGTGCTTCAAAATGATTTTGATATTTAAGTAAATTTGGGAGATCAGATTTTTATCAGAACACAAAATAATTTATGACACTTAAGTTTAAAATAAGATATTGATGTGTCATTGATTTAACAGTGACTATGGGCCTTAAACCTCCCATGGTGAGGTTTGCAAGTCATTTCGCTGGGACCTCTGAAAAGGCAGTCTTTTATATTTTCTTCCTCTCTGGTTTTTGAAGGTGAGAGGATTCTAAAACTTGTGTTTGTTACTTTTATTTCCAAATGGAATTGGGCCCAAATATTGTGAGGATTGATTATACTAAAATGTTAAATCATTAAAATCATTTAATGAAAGATTATTCTGATAAGGTGTTGAATTTCAGGAAAGGCCAGTGACACTTCAGAAACCTTAATTCAGAGTCTAACTACAGAGTCTGTATACTCATAATACATTAAATAAAGAAGCCCGGATGATGACAATTTTGTATTTTCAGAACTGGTATAAATAAATAAACCCAGCAACTAACTTCAAATAACTCATCAAACTTATTTACACCTTCCGTTTTAGTTTCTTTTACTATTTTTGACTTCCTTAATCATTGAATGTTGGGCTTTCTTTAAGCCAAACCAACAGACCTTGGGTGCCTTGATTATAAGAGCAACACAATTATCTTTGAAGCCTAGAATGAATTGTGGATTTATTTCATATAAAAGTACAAATGGCAGGAAAATCAACTTGAAATACTTTGAGTCTCTTCTCAAAATTTCTAGAGATAGACTTTAAATATTCACAAATGTGTTTATATGTGACTTCATTCTTGGGTCTCCTCTACCACCTTTCATTAGTCAAGTTCAGATGGAGCTAATTGGAAAGGCAGAGACACGTTCCCTAAGTTTCAAAGATGCCCCAATCTGTTTGTAAAAGTTTTAGTGAATTTGGCATCTCATCTTTTTACTTAGTCTTTGGGAGTCTCATGATAATAGAACGGGAATAATGGAATGGATAGGATAATTTGGGAAGAAATTGTGTTTCCAACGGAGCTATCAAATCACCCTGTAAGGGAGACAATAGATAAGATTTTGTTCTAGCAATTGGATAAAGATAAGCATTCAAAATGAGAAAGCCAGGGCTAAGATAGATAATAGCTTGTCCATCAGGGCCGATGTTGCCAATTAATGTTAATAGAAGAATATAGGATTTCACAATGTTGCTGCAAGCCATGCTTAGAATGATGGCAACATCAGTATGCCTATCTTTTATTAAATATCTAGAAGGAAAATTGAGAGAAGATTGAATCAAAGCTTCCGTATTGAAGGTAGAGGAGACGCTAATTGAGAGTCATGTTTTAAAAGGTGTTTCAGCAGAAGGATGAAATGTAGCTTCACATTTCTCCTTATTTTATAAATAGTCTTTTGTTATCATCTCAAGAAAGTTTTTGTCTCATTCATCACTTTGATAGTAAACATGACAAGTACTCAGATTCACAGGAAACAGTGGAGATCTAGATGAAGTCCCTGGCAATACGCTACTCTACAGGCAAGGGAATTTGGGGGTCTTACAGACCTAAGGAAACCTGCATAAAAATTACTTAACCCATGTTTAAGGGTCAGGAAATGCTTGTCAGTGAGGGAGAACTAAATGAAGATGAGGAAAATGTGGGAGTTAAGCTGAGAGGATGAGGTTGGAAGGTTAAAAATCCTCATTAAATTAACTTCAAGTGCACAAAATATACTGAAGACAGTAGTGCTTTAAAACTTAAAGAGGTTTCCCTGACTGAATCCAAAGAAGGATGGGAAATGAATGTAGCACAAAAATAACTGATAAGCATATAATACTTGAATTTTATTTTATAAAATATGACTAGTTCTTGAATGTAGGCCATTTCCTCACTTGATCTTTAGATGGGGAATATTGATTTATGATGGTTCATGGAACTGAGAAGATACTGATGAAAAGGGGTAATTTTTCAAGGGCCGATTGTGTATGCACATGGGTCAGCAGAGGAAAATAGTGACAGACATGTCAGATGTCATAGACAGTAGTACTAACAGAACCTGAAAGATGCGTCAGATAAAGTCAATGGCATGAGTTTCAGAGTAATAAACTAATCTTAGTACAGTAGGTGGGTAGGAATAGAATACTGTGCTTCTCTCCAATAAAGACAGAACCACTTAAACGGAGATCAGAGGAAAGACTGAATACAACATGAGAATAAGGCATATGATTAATTCAGGCAATTACAAGTTAAAAATGTGATGGTTGTGGGAGTCCCTGGCTTGAGACTGTTTTTCACATGTAATATATAAGCATACATTCATTCATGTTTAGACATAATTGGGATTATAACAGATCTTCACTCTTAATCTTTAGGAAGAAACCATCATTCACTTAAAGAAGCATATTTAACAGAATGGTATATAACAGGTTGTGAAATGAAAAAAGAACAGAACAATTAGGATAAATGGGAAAATGAAAAGATGTCAGCTTGTTTTGAAGGGATTTTCCCAGCATCCAGTGGACAGGGCAGAGTAGGTTCAAAGAGATAAGGTTAAAAGGCATAGTTACTTTAATAATTGATAGCACAGCCAGTGAATATCAACTATTTGGTCAGTGTTTTAAAGTTTTAAGTATAATATATTGTAAATATAATATGTTTTATGATTATGGCGGTTTGAATGAGAACATCCCTCAAAGGCTCAAATATTGTAATGGTTGGTCCCCAGTTGGTGGAACTCTTTTGGAAAGATTAGTAGGTATGTCACTGTTGGAGTTGGAGTTGGACTTCAAAACCCACCATTCTCTTCTCTCTATTTCTTTATACCTCAGGCTTGTGGACCACATGTAAGACTTCAGCAGCTGTTTCAGTGCCGTACTTCCATGCTGTTGCCATGTTCTAGCTACAATGATCATGGACTCACTCTCTAGAAGTGTAAGCTCCAATAAACTCTGTCTTTTATAAGTTGTCTTGGTCACTATGCTGTGTGACAGCAGTCGAAAATGTAACTAAGGCAACGCTTTAATGAAAACACTACCAGATATTACAAGATTGTCACATCCATCTTAATTTTTCACTAGGATGCAAAACTGTAATAGGAATATTTAAGCCAAATTCTGTTTCATGCTTTTGCTGACGTTTCATGAGTATGTGAAGTTTGAAGTCATATATAACATATGCAGTGACATTCATTTGAAAATTAGTATTATTAGTCAAGAATTATCTTGTCATGTCAAGTTTTTGAAACTCTAAGGAAGAATGCAATATTAGTAAAACTATAGTGTAAACAACAAGTTTATTATTTCTGTAATACAGGCATTAATAAAAGAATTTTCAGATTTGTATAGTACAATTCTCATAGCAATGATATTAGAATTTGGTTGTGAAATAATGGTACTTAGCAAAATATTTTTTATTGGAATTAACAATTTTTAAGTTCTTTGGAACATATCATACTTTGATTACATTCGATATATTCAGATAGAATGCTCTATGTTACTCTTTGCAGATAGTATCACAGTTATAGTGAAATGTGATATATACTCATAGTCAGACTCAATATAGCTATTCTTCTTCTTCTCTTGCTGTATTCATGATACAAGGCCCTCTGGATAACCAAAGCAAAAGTGGACAGCAAAACTCTTAGTAGCTTATTTTATTTTTTTCTTATGTGAGTTTTGACATGAGAGAACAAAATTTCTTCTTTGCAGGAACAAATATGACGCCCAGCTATCATGCAACAAAGAAGATGCTGAAGACCATTAGTGAACTCTCTGGGTCATAACAGATCATCACTTTTGTTCACTGACCACTGACTGGAGCTGACCAAATAGCTGCCATCTGAGTACAAAAATAGACTAAGGAAAAGAGAACATGTGACAAACTGAGAACCAAAATCTTGTCTCACAACATGTAGCTCATAGAACTTGAGGATAAGTTGAAGAATCTAGATGCTAGAAAACTTGGATCCAAAAATATCTTAAGGACCAAAGGTCTCAGTGAAAAGAACCACATCCTTAAGGTTGTAAAATTTTGGTTCTTTCCACATGACTTTCACTTTTGGGTCATGCGCTAACTGTTTATGTTCGGTTCTGTCTATTTGATTTGCAGGAGCCCTTTATACGTGAACACGCTTAAAATTGTGCTGCCTCACAAAATTTTTCTAACATTCTCTTTATGTATCATCATTTGATTGTTCATTTTGCTGTGCTGAAATTGAATATTAATCCTACTAATCTATTTTTGTGTTATAGTTTTGGGTACACATATAAAATAATTATCAAGGAATTACGTTACAGAGCTTCCCACTTAAGTTTTCCTCTAGATGTTTATAACTTTAAGTATTATGTTTAAGTCTATAAATCATTTTGTGTTAATTTTGTATATTATGTATTTTGCAGGTGAATAATAATGTTGATAGCATTTACTGTAGAAATTATTCATTCTCTTTATAATGTTTATGTGCAGTGGGTTAACAGATATATAAAAGACATGAACAACAAAAACCTTGGGGAAATCATAGTCTTATTAAAATGTCAAATAACTGGAATATATTTCTCAAAATGTGACATAAACACATCCTAAGATATATCTACACTATCTTGTTTATAGCAATAATATTCATCCCATTGGTGTATACTGCATGTACACCAAAGGATGAATAAAGAAAGTCTGAGGCTATTTATTGTCTATACTCTATATATGTAAGCATAGGTGTTATTAAACTATTGGACATCAAATAAAATGAAATGCTATTATTCACCTTGATGAACTTGGAAGATATGTTAAGTGAAATTTTGCAAACATAAAAGACATACATTCAGACTTATACTTGGATGCTAAAACAGTTGAATTATTAGAAACAGAGAGGTTAATGATGGTTATAAAATTCCTTAGGGTAGCTTCTTATTAATCCTTTAAGGTCCATGCGTTAAGAGATTGGTTGCAAGGTATGCACTATTAGGAACTGTCTAAATGTAAGACATGGGAGGAGATGTTTAGTCATTCAGGAATATATGTCAAAGATAAGTTTTGACAACAAAGGGTAAACTGAGGCAGGCAGTGAGGTGGGTATGACATTGGTGATTGGGTCCAAAAGATGCTGACTTTTGTCTATTTAACTCTTTCTTGATATTCTGGGACCAAAAGCTGCTGGCTTCTGGCAGTTTAACTCCTGTTCATAGCAGCAGAGGAGTAAGAAAAATCCTTAGTTACCTGGACCCTTTTCTTGACTCAAAGACCTCTCACTGACCAATAGAGAGGTTCAGAGTTTGTTAACTCTTTGTGAGACAGAAAGGAAAGAGAAGTAAGTAAGTAAGTAAGTAAGTAAGTAAGTAAGTAAGTAAGTTTGGGGCACACACCTGCACACACACATGCGCATGTCTTCATGTTGATCTGCAGAAAGTTTGCCGTAGCCTTGCCTAGATGGCTTCTGTGAAGTATATTTGAAGGAAACCCACTCTCCTTCTCATTCTCTCTTTCATCTCCTGGCCCTGAAGTATATGCTTTTGTCCTACTATGTATGCTTGCTATAAACTCAAAGCCATAAAGCCAATTAGAAATGGATGGATTTCTCCAAAATATGTCTCTATTTTTTTTCAGCAGAAGGGAGGTGACGAAAACCAAAAATAAACAAACAGACAAATACACAAACAAACAAACTAATCAAAGTACAGAAAATAAGTGTCTGTGGAATGGTCAGCGGAGATAGGATGTATATCACAGCATCGCTCTCCAGGGATAGTCCAGGGAAGACTATCGTACTCATGGATTCACTGTAGCTGTGATTGCTTGCACAAGATGTATACAGATCAATAAGCTCAGCATTTAGCATGGCATGGAGAAGGATGAGGGGCAGGCCTCATGATGGCTCACCTATAGATAAAGATCTATTGATAATGGAAGATTCTGGGGGAAGGAAAAGTCAGCTTTCTTTCCTTAATCGTGTTTGTTGCCCCTGGTAGATTAGTGATATACAAATGAACTGTCAATTACCAATGACACTGTGGGCCAATTTAAAAAAAAAAAAACAGGTCAAGCTTTTGAAGAGTGGTGATTATGGGAGGCCCATGTGGATTAGGGTGGGGAACAGGGGATGAATAAAATTATAATATATTGTATGCATGTATGAAGCTTTCAAAGGATTAATAAACATATTATTTAAAAAGAAATGTTGCATGTGTACATGAAGTTAATGTATTCTGCAACTGACTTATGCTATTTATACACTTTGTTTTCCTCATTTATTTGTATAGGAATATTAAAGTTTCCATTAAGATTTTACTTTTTTGTCCCTTTGTGGTTGTATTGGGGAAAAGCTAGAAGAAGCTGAGGAGGAGGGTGACCCTATAGGGTGACTAGCAGTCTCAACTAACCTAGATCCCTAGGAACTCTCAGACACTAAGCCACCAACCAGGCAGCACACACCAGCTTATATGAGGCTCCAAACACATATACAACAGAGGACTGCTGGGTCTGGACTCAGTCAGAGAAGATGTATCTAACCCTTGAGAGACTTGGGGCCCCAAGGAGTAGAGAGGTCTAGTGGAGTGGGGGTGGGGACATCCTCTTGGAGATTGTGCGGGAGGAGGTATGGAATATGGAACAGTAGGAGTGTGGACCTGAAGGGGAATAAAGTCTGGACTGTAAAAAAAAAGATAAATAAATAAATAAATAAATTTATTTTTTAATCTATCATTTTAATTTTGTTAATGTTTTCAGAGTATGTTTCTTCTTTCTACAATCTAACTTGATGAAAGGAGTTTGCAATTTCTCCTGGGTGCCTTAAAAATATACTAATTACCCAACAAGAGTGATAGAGACATTAGCCTACCCAAAATTAATCTTGTGTACAAGAAATACAGGCATGGGGTATGGAGCAGAGACCGAGGGAATGGCCAACTGATAATTGGCCCAACTTGAGACCCATCCCATGGGCAAGCACCAAGCCCTAATACTATTAATGATACTCTGTTCTGCTTGCAGCCAGGAGCAAGTTATCCTCTGAGAGGCTGCACCCAGCAGCTGACTCAGACAGATACAGACACCTACATCCAAACAGTGAATGGAGCATGGGGATTCTTATAGATGAATAGGAGGAGGGATTGCAGGCCCCAAAGGGGATAGGAACTCTATAGGAAGACCAACAGACTCAACTATTCTGGACGCACGGGGCTGTCGGTATCTGAACCCCCAACCAAAGAATATACATGGGCTGGACATAGGCCTCACTGCACATATGTAGCAGATTTGCAGCTTGGTCTTTATGTAGGTCTTGAACAACTGGAATTGGGATTATCCCCAAAGCTGTTGCTGTACCTGGGATATATTCTACTAGCTGGGCTGCCTTGTTTGGTCTCAGTGGGAAAGAAAGTGTCTACCCTCAGAGACTTGAAGTGGCAGGGTCGGGGGCAATACCCAGGATGAAACTTCACCCTCTCTGAGAAGAGAGGGAGGAAGAACGGGGGATTTGAAGGTGATACCAGGAGGGGAGCAGTGAGGGGATGTATAGTGAATAATTAAAAATTATATTAAAAATATAATCACTATCTCATAAGGATTGAAGAGTAGCTCTGACAGCTTAATTCCTCACTTTTACCAAACAGAAATGCCAATTAAAAATGAAAGAATATCAGAAATGAAAGCAAATACTTAAAAAGGATATTTACGTGTATACATAAATATATATATGCTTTTAAATATACACAGAATGAATTATGTATATTTCTACAAGTCATGCATGTTTGTCAGACATTTCATTCGTAGACAAGCATTAGGAGTATAAGTAAACACTGTTGATTTTCTTTATCATAATTATGATTAGATATTAAAGTAAAGAGAGATTCCTGGATTCTTTGAAGTAAATTTATCACATAAACTACAACTATAAATAGGTAGAAAGAAGATTTGTTGAAATAAATTTAAAACAGATGAGCTACTGGCCCCTGGATGAGGGTGATGAAAGAAACTTGTTTCAGTACTGAAAAATCTGTTCTTTTCTCTCTGTGCCAAAAGCTTTACTGAGCTACCATGTCAATATTTCAATGTTTTTGATAACCGGGGCTAAGGTGACAGAATATGCTCTCAAGACAACACAAAGGTACAGAATTTGTGTATTTACTGATGTATATGATACAGATATAATATCTCTAGGACATTTAGTCTTGTGCTTTTCTCTATTTAAATATTATTAGTATGCTATAACGTAAGGACACTGCTTTTAAAGCCGTTCTTTTATGAAATCTTTGACATTAAATTCGGTTTTTTTTTCCCTTTGGTGAGGGGAGTCTTTTATTTTTATTTATTTTTATTTATTTTTATTTTTTTACTTTTTTATAATTTATTTTTTCTCAAATCGTAATTCATTCACACAGGGGTTATAAACACAGAAAGGCAGGATGTAGGGAAGTGAATGACACTGGAGTGTGGGTGTTCAGGAGGAATACAGATATCTTTCAGAACAGAGTATCAGCTGGGTGAAGGTTCAGGGGACAGGTCACTAGGACTCTGCCTATGACTCACTTGTTCTTATCTAAGTTGGTATTGTCTGCCAAGGCTACCTATTTACAAGGTCTATGACTACTCGGGCTGGTAGATTTCCACAAAAGATGCCTGTTTACAATAGCTTATAGCCATCTGTTTCAATGTTTTTCCACTGAGACCCAAGACTTGGTGTTAGTATACATGTTGTCATGTTGTGTATGACAGGCCTATTGCTGATTTTAGGCCTATGGCTGATTTTAGGCCTTCAGTGTGTAAACAGGGCTGCCCCTGACATCTCCTCCATTCTCTAAGTATAGAAGGGCTGTGGCAATTCTAATCTTGTGAAGGCGGGGATAGCAGCCTGACCTCCAGTAATTCAAGGGGACCTTGTAATGGCTCCGGTCCCCCTGTCGTTGTCCAGTGAGGCATGAGGACCATACCCATCCCAGTGTCTTTTTCCTGGGGAGGGGATACTTTTGACATCAACCCTATGCAGTCAGGCCTGTCCCTCAGGGAACCCAGAGAGATATTTTTATCTTTTATTTATATTCCCTTGCAGTGCTTAGCCTCGCAGCCTAAGCAAGAATTCAGAGCGCCTGTCAGAGGGGGTTCTGGGTGGCCCTGATCTGCTTGGTCTAGGGGCAGAAGTCCCCCCTTTTAGGTTGGGTGGAGACAGGTTTTGGAAACACCCTGTATAAAGTAACAACCTCATCTTGAGTCTCGTGGGCCTCCATAGCTAACTTATGATAATGTATCTGAATAGGTTTTGCTACCAAATTATTTATTTGTTGTATCACAGAGTTAGTCTACCTATTTGAGGCCCAGGGACCTGCAAAAATAAGCAAAAAAAAAAAACCAAAAAAACAAAAACAAAAACAAAACCCCACATAATGGTCCCAAGATGGGAGGAAGTAGGTTTGGCAACCTTGGAGAGGGTGAAAACCAATTCTTGTACCAGCATTCATTTGTCTCTTTCTCTCTCTGATTTTTCTCAGGGCCTTCACTGACCTATTTCATGCTCTCTGGACCCTAAATTCTTGAATATGCTAATTGATCCAGATGTCAATGCTTTCCTAGGAAGACCTTAATGAAACATCTATTCAACCCCTATGAAGAGGGAACTGACAGAGCAAAAAAAAGAGTCTGCTAACTCTAGTTTTGTGATAAAAATGAGTCCACTGTTATCGCACACTGGGACAACTACTGGGTACCCTCCACACCCAGGATTCCTATTCCCAGTCAATTTTTTCAAATCCCATAAAACTTAGCACCACATGTCATTGGGCAAGAATGTGTAGTGAATGGAATTTCAGGTATCATCATGATCATATGTCTATCTGTCTGCTGCATTTTTCTGCTAATCGCATTATTTGACTGAAAGCCAAAATTCTTTTGTCTGTTTCCATAGCTATGCTTCAAGATGATAGAGGCCATACAAAACCCAGAGCTAATAGCTACTCTTTAGTCAATGAATGCCAAAGAGAATGATCAATAATATTCTTCATGATAAAATATTATATAAGCTTGCTAAACTAAATACATAGGTAGATGATCCATTTGTATTTTTTCAGAGTGTCAGAATTTGTTACTACTAATAAATTCTCATGCAACAAGGGATTGCTTTTTGTTGCCATCCTGAGTTCATTTGACAGTATTAGTGTTGTCATTCACAAAATATATTAATTCTGATCTTAGTTACTGTCTGTCCATATATATATAAACATATAATTGTATATATGTATATATAAAATATATATATATAATGACTATATAGATATCTATATATAATTTACATTTATCTACTATCTATCTATCTATCTATCTATCTATCTATCTATCATCTATCTATCTATCTATCTGACTACAAAAGGATTAATAAGGCAAAAGGATTCAGTGCCCTTACTTATTTGAGACAGAGAGCTGGGATCATCACTGCTGGTGTCCAGATAAGCTATGAATAAACTCAATTGCAGAGCAGCTGAAGTTATTCACAGGCAAGTTGGCACAATGCATGTTGAGGTAGTAGATCTGGACAAACCATCAGAGAGGGCTGTGTCAAACCATGGATAGTATGCAGAGGCATGCCTATAGATTCATCAGATGGCTGGATGAGACACTGATGATGTTGCCTCTGTGTCCAGTGTTAGGTGTTTCTCCTTTTCTGTGATCCAGGTGAGAGGACTCTAGAGTTCATTTTTGTTGTGAGTTAAAAAAAAAAAAACTTCATGGGAAATTTAAACTGTTGATTTCATGTATTAATATGACTATGTGTTTGTCATTTCCCTTGATAATTTCACTGGTATTACTTATTTTATTTGAATGAATCTGTAATTTCTTAGTTTATACTTCAGGTCACTCAGTGTTGAAGTGTCATAGTCTAGCTTTCAGAATAGACTCTCCATCTCCATGAAACACAGGACTGTATCTGCTACAAAGCAGAATGAATGGGAGGAAATTCTAATCGACTTGATGAGAGTGAGGTTTTGCCACAGTATTCAATAAATTTCAGTATTCACCACACTATGTTGTAGATGAGGCAAGCAGCTGGCATGCAGAGAACATTCATTTTATGTGAACACTCAACTAGAAGAAAGCATACATATTTTAATTCTTAGATTAGTGCTATCTGAAGAACTCACATCTCAGAAAAATCAAGTGATCAAATCCAAATCACATAGAGGATTTAATCCTTTTCAGTTTGGGCAAAGACTTCCTTGGGGAGACCATGGCATGACCTCAGGCTACAAGCTTAGTTCTCTCGTTTGTTGAGAAATGCAGTATTTTACTGCTATCTGGTTGTCATGAGAAAGGGATGAGAAAGAACATACTCATCAATTGTTGTTAATAAGACAAATATATAGAATGCAGGTAATTAGACTCATGTGTAATCATGTTCTCTTGCCCAAAAATAGCCTTCTACTTCATCTGTGGCTAATAGCTTGCATTTGTGAAGACTCTCACTCTTCAAACTGGCATTCAATGTCAGTTTTATCTCATGTTCTCTTGAAAAATTGAATTTTGAAGGATTCTGAATCCAGCCAAAATAAGCCATTTATAGTTTTGTTCATTGTGTACCGAACTGCTACTGCTCAGTGTGATGCTTTTGTCTCATCAGTGGCAACAGGGATGAGGGGAAAGTACCAACCAACATAAAATTTGGAATGGTCCTGGGTAATAACTTTGTGCTTTATCCCTCCAGCTACTCTAAGTGATAAAGGTGGACCCCCAGGAGTCAGGATGAGTTCTCATCTATCTTAATCCTCTTTGACAGCATAATATGTGTTTCTCTAGGCTATATACTACTTATATTACCAAAAGTTGATTTTGTGCCTGAGGAAAGTTCTGGGAAGAGAAGCAAAGTTACTGTGTTGCTGCTTTCGAATATTTTATTTAACCTAATGTAATTGTAATTCCAAGTACCACCAAAACAAGGTTGCAGAGTTTGGGTTTGCTTTTATAAACAGAGGATTGTTTAGTTTTAAAGAATTCTCTGTGCAATGGCTTTCTCAAAGAGAAAACTGGCTGGAACAACACACTGGAGCTCACTCCCAGCTGTTTATAATCACTGTATGGGTTTCATTGTTTTCTCCCCATGAAATTAAACACTTTTTAAAGGTAACAACTCAGTTACACTGTTTTTTTTTTTTAAAAACACTTATTGAGAAAGGAAAATTATGTAAGACTAGAAATACTGGAATATTAATTGTATACATTAAAAACTTTTACAAATAATCTCAAAAGACTATATATTCTTGAGCAATCATTTTATTATCTTGGACAGCCCATGTGTTCTGACTTCAAAGTTCAAAATACAACATTTTTGGTAAACACCATCTAGCACCTGGTGAAATGTTATATCTAACCATCTGAGTGTTTTATTTTAACCCGAAAAAATGCATTAAATATTGTTATAAGAAATTGGCTTTTTTTGGAATTGAGACATTTTATACGATATATAACTGTTGTAGTAGCTATATATCTCGTCATATTTAACAGTTTCAGTCTATGGATTATCTTATATTTTCACTATTATTTCTTACCCACAAATATATGTATCTATTTTTATATCACTTATACTCATATCTCACTACCTCAATCTCTATCAAAATCTTCTCAAGTGAAAATAATTCAAGTTTTTAATTAAGATTGTTTTGATAGATATTTGATATAAGTTCCAATAAAAGGCATTCCTTACATCTTAATGAATCAATCTAGCTTCCCAAACGCTGGAGGTAATTGATTAGTTTATATTAGCTATCAAGTGGCTTGGGTTCAAAATGTTATATAAAGGGGATTTAATAAAGTATGTCTTTATCTTATGGTTGACATAGAAAGCTAAATTTAACATTTATTACCCACATTATGAATTAACCGGCGGTTACCCCCACAAACAATTTGTAGCTGTGACTACTTGAACAAGACCAAGCTAGATGGAATCCCCTCTATCTGAGCATCTGTTGTCAGTTGGTAGCTATGGAAGGAGAGACAATCAATTTTTGGTTGATGTTCCTCATTTCCTAGTCAATGGCCCCACATAATATTCATAGAGGGAGCACTAATTAGACACCATGGGTTAAACTTAACTTTAAAAATAATTGAAAATGAAGTTGGGATGTAGAAATGATACGAGCTTGGATATGACTGACATATATTGTGTACATGTATGAGTTTTTAAAAAATTAAAAATAATGAGTCAGGCTGTCAGAATGGCTAAGATTAAAAACTCAGGTGATAGTAGATGCTGGAGAGGGTGTGGAGAAAGAGGAACACTCCTCCATTGTTGGTGGGACAGCAAGATGGTGCAAACACTTTGGAAATCAGTCTGGCTATTCCTCAGAAGATTGGACATAGCATTACCTGAGGATCCAGCTATACCACTACTAGGCATGTACCCAGAAGATGCTCGAACATATAACAAAGACATATGCTCAACTATGTTCATAGCAGCCTTATTTATAATAGCCAGGAGCTGGAAAGAACCCAGATGTCTTTCAACTGAGGAATGGATTAAAAAATGTGATACATTTACACAATGGAGTATTACTCAGCTATTAAAAACAATGAATTCGAGAGTTTCCTAGGTAAATGGATGGAACTAGAAATTATCATCCTGAGTGAAGTAAGCCAATCACAAAAGAACACACATGGTATTCACTCATTGATTATTAGATATTAGCCCAGAACCTTGAAATGCCCAAGATGCAACTCACAGGTCACATGAAGCTCATAAAGAAGGAAGACCAAGTGGGGATGATTCGGTCCTTCTTAGAAGGAACAACAAAATACTCAAGGGAGCGAATATGGAGACAAAATGAGGGACAGAAACTTAAGGAGGGGCCATCTGAAGACCATTCCACCTGAGTATCCATCCCATGTGCAGTCACCAAAGGTAGATGCTGATGTGGAAGTCAGGAAGTGCATGCTGATAAGAGCCTGACATAGATGTCTCCTCAGAGGTCTTCAAGAGTCTGACATATTCAGAGGCAGATGCTCACAACTAGCCATTGAACTGATCATGGGGTTCCCAATCGAGGAGTTAGAGTGAAGGCCATTGGAGCTGAAAGAGTTTGTGGCCCCATGAGGAGAGCAACAATACCAACCAACCAGAGCTCCCAGGGTCTAAACCACCAGCCTGGGAGCACTTAGGGAGGGATTCAGGGCTTCAGCTGAATAAGTAAGAGTGGAGGGCCCTGCTGGACATAGGTGGAAGAAGAGATCCTTGACCTCATGAAGCCTGGACGCCCCAGGGGGTGGGAATTTTGAGGGTGGGGAGGTGGGAGTGGGGGGTAGTTAGGAGTTACATCCACAGAGAAGAAGGAGGAGGGGTGAGGGGATAGGGGGTTCCTGGGTGGGTGGGGGATGGGGTAAGGGGACAACATATGAAATGTAAATAAAACATCCAATAAAAAAAAGACACCAACACACCCACACAAACATAACAGGTGCTGTACTCTGAAGCTCATCTGAATTGTGTATTATCTGAAACATACTAGTACCTCACTTATATTACTTAAGGAATTTGAATGATTTAATTTTACATGAATTAATATATGTAAAACATAAACAGAAATTAAGTTTTCTTTCAATATCATTCAAATTATTTCTAAATCCTTTCCAGGTACAAAATCCATGAGTATTTAATTCCTTTAACTAAAGTGGCACACTTCTTATAGCCTACTCATAGCCTCTTGTATATCTTAAGCATTTCTATATTACAATAACAAATACACTATAAATTCTACATAAATGATTTATCCTGCATATTCAGGGGACAATATGGGAGAAATATGAGTGTGTATGTGCATTATAGGTACAATTTATTTTTAATTACTCTCATTCTTGATTGTATTTATGGACACATATGATTTTTTTGGACATATATCTTTTAGACTATGTTGACAATGTCATTACCAATAAAATTCCGTGTCTCTTCTGGTTTAATGGATGATAATGGCAGGAATAAAATTACACATGCACACTACCTAATAACATTGAAATAAACAGTTATATTTACTACTAGTAACAATACTCGAACATAAGAGAAGACTATGTTTACATCCTAATTGCTGCTGAAATCATACTGATTATAATTTTTTAATAAGTGTAATTAATCTATATATAATATGTATGGCTGTATGCTGCTAATCAACTGAGCATAAGATTAGATGATCCTGGTTTCTTCAGGTAGACAGAATCACAAATATTCCTGTAGGCAATGTAGGGATGAAACAATGTGAGTGTATTGACATGCAAAAGTTAATTTCTCTTTTTGTTTGTAAATAATTTGTGTATAATTGATATGAAAATTGAGAATTTGCCAAAAGTGTAGAGTAAAATTTAGTTATAAGTATCATAAAACAAGTATGTAACATTTAGTATGTAGTATAGTTCTGTCTTAGACACACTTAGATAGTGAGTATTCTTTTTTTGTTGTTGTTTTTTTGTTTTTGTTTTGTTTTGTTTTTCGAGACAGGGTTTCTCCGTGTAGTTCTGGCTGTCCTGGAACTCACTCTGTAGACCAGGCTGGCCTTGAACTCAGAAATCCGCCTGCCTCTGCCTCCCAAGTGCTGGGATTAAAGGCGTGCGCCACCACCGCCCGGCTTTTTTTTTGTTTTTTGTTTTTTGTTTATTTTTTTGTGAGTATTCTTATATAACATTCTAGTTGTCACAAGATAGAACTTTGATAATTACTGTTGCATTTTATTCTAAGTACTTTTATTTGTTCCCCATTCTATGAAATCAACTACCTGTCTGTACTCTGAGTTCTCATGTAATGGTAAAGGGGGGGAGGGTTGAATAAATGGCTCAGTGTTTAAGAATACTCGCAACTTTTGCAGAGGACTCAAGTTCAGTTCCTAGCAATCACACTGTGGCTGACAACCATCTGTAACTCCAGTTAAAGGGGATCCAATACCCTCTTCTGATCTTCATATCCACCAGACTTGTAAGCAAAACTCCCATATAAAAATGATAAGAGCTGAGGGCAGAAACATTGATTATACTTCTCTAATTTCTGGTTTTTATTTTTCCTGCCTTATCCTCTAGAAATTCCCTAACAGTATTTGTGCAGTCCCGTTACAAGTGCTTGAAACTGACTCAGAAATGATCTAAGAAGGGGAGAGTAGAGGTTCACAAATGTGTGCCAGTAACCATCCAGTTGTTCCGTACCAGAAGTTCTCTTAGGGGGAAGATAAGAGACATTAACTCTTTGTGACACTTACACTGCTTTAAGAAGATAGATGGTCGTGTGTACCCATCACGAGGGCAAATGTATGTGTCACTGGCATTTTGCAAGCAAATGAAGAATGTTGCTTCTGAGGGTACTAACTAGCATATCAGGAAAGACATGGAAGCAGGCACTTACCATTCAGCTAATTTATTTTCACTAGTTCCTGGAGGATAAGACATAATTTAGACAATCAATCAATTTTTTTGAACATTTTTAATTTCTTCATATATTTGTACAGATTGATTGCTATTGTTTCATTAAGTAACTCCTTCCCATTATTTTAAGGTTAGTATCATTAGCCCCAGGCACTTGCAAAATATAAAAATGAAATGTTCAAAGAAAAGGTGACCTTCCATTTTAGAACACAGATAAATAGCAAATGAGTGCTATAACCTCCAACATTGATGTTTCAAGGTAATTTAATAACAAGATCCTTAACTAAAGTACAGCAGTATAATACTATACATCATACTAAGATGCACTCACAACTTATAGGGGCAATGAGTTACAGTGGCTTTTTCAATCCCACCTTATTAAGTTCAATTAATCTACCATAGATTGAAAGATGCCTCTGTTCTATTCGACATTTTCAAGGCATTTGAAGTCATTAATAACACTTATATATTCATGGTTGTAGCCTGGAGAGATGAGTTTTTATTCATGTTCAAGATAATAGTTTGGATTGTGTTTAGTTTTTCTGAAGGTTGATCAAAGTCAACTGTGTGTGTGTGTGTGTGTGTGTGTGTGTGTGTGAGAGAGAGAGAGAGAGAGAGAGAGAGAGAGAGAGAGAGACAGAGAGAGAGAGAGACAGAGACAGAGAGAGAGAGACAGAGAGAGAGAGACAGAGAGAGAGAGAGACACAGGGGCAGAGCCAGGAAAGAGAGAGAGAAAAAGAGAAACAGAGAAAGATAGAAAGATGGAGACAAAGACAGAGAGGAGAGAGAGTAGGGAGGGAGAATGGGATAGTACTGCATATGTCTTTTTGGCTTAGCAAATAATAAATTCCACCCTTATCCATTTTGATACTTTTTCTTCTTATCCTGTTATATCCAACCAGGTAGATACTAGATATGTTGACATTTATATCATATGAAATACTTTACAGAGCCTTCTCACAGATATTAATTTTAATGTTATAAAAGGCCAGTTAAGACTAAAACTGTTACAAAGTAAGGAAGAAAATTACATGGAACAGAAACTCATCTCAGTTATTCGAGTAGCAACCCTCAAGTAGTATTTTAGAAATCCTTAAGAACTCCAATTTTAAAGTCACAGAAACAAGATTGTAACCCAGGTTCCTCTCACATATATTTATGCTAGTACTTGCTGATAATGAGTAGTTCCATTCTCTTAGCCTTATTTCCACAGTGATAAGTAAGAAAACAAAGATATCCATCAGCAGGGCTTGTGTAAATTACTGTTATCATAGGTACATATTTGCTTCCTGATGTCCAAAAAGCTCTTAACATTATTGAAAATGATTTTGGTGTCTAAGAGACCTGAAGAAGGTACAGCTGTATTCTCTGTGTGCAAAATAAGCAGAGAATAGCTCAACAGCTGCTACTGTCACATTTGACCATAAGGGGACATGCTGAGCTTCTCACAGGACAGAGCTACGAACTGATTGTTGTTACATTCATCACCTACCTATCACCAAGTTTAGGATTAAGCATCTGACCCTTCCCTAAATAAAAGGCTCAAAATATCTCTAATGACGTTATGAGTATGTCTTTCATAATTAGAATAAAGGGGTTGAATAAACAGCCTCTAATCTTTCTCATCCAGATAAACTGTAGTTCTTCTGCAAAGCATCACATGTGTGGAGATAAAACATTATTAGTGAAAGATTGCACACTATATACAGACAACTATGTATATATTGTAAAGGACCAAAAGACAGTAAATAGTGGTAAAATATTCATTTTTCTTATCCCTTGGTTCAACTGGTAATCCAAAACCATTTATCTCATGTTATTCAGAAATTTGGTATCACAAATAAATGTCTTGCCTTTTGCGTACTTAGATTTTTAAATTAAAGTTTTATTATTCTTGCTGTGTTTTTTAGAAGTGATAAATTGAGAATGCTCAATTTTCATGTCTTACATAATTTGATTTTCCTCCCTTTTTCTCGATTTTCTCCTTCCTCTCTTCTCTTCCCTTGGCCACTTTTCCTTCTTCTTCTTTTAAAGTTGTTTCTTTTACTGAAGGTTGGATTAGGTCTAGTATGTGCTGGGAAAGGACTCTACAACTGAGCTGTACTGGGCCTTTAGTCTTCTTGGTTTTGATTGGGTGACAGGGGTTTGTTAAGTTGCCTAATCTGGCTTTGCATTTCTGTTCCTTCGGTCTCAGCTTCTGAAGTAGTTGAGATTTCAGGTCTGCCTTTCCAAGTCTAATGAGGAGTTGTTATTCAACTAGGGTATGCTTCTCTTAATGAGAACCTACAGGAAAACCGTGATATAAAGATTTTAGTTATGCTGTGGTTCTCTGTGTTAGATTCTCTATTGATTTATACTTGCAGGAAGGAAACATTCTACTTGTTAGGATATTACAATATTAGTAAGACAGCTCTCTATTAGAAAAGTTGGTTATAACCCCTAAAATAACAGGTTTATGCTACTGGCAAAAGGAAAGCTCTGGTTTGCTTCTTGGTATTAATCTGCCTTACTTTTCTTACTCTGCTATACCATGATCTTATGCCCTCATGTGGAGCTGTTTACAGCGAATAGGAAAAAAACTGTCTAATTAGGAAATAAGCTTCACCTGTCCTCCTTTGAGTATTACTCAGTTTAGCCCTGTATTTATAGACATATAGTTTAGCCCTGTATTTATGGACATAGTCAATATTTAACTTTGGAGAAGCTACTTTTCACTACTAAAGATGTGAAGCTTCTCTGAAAGGAAACTACTAACCATTAAAATTTAGGAAAGCAACCAGAAAAGTTCAAGCTTAGAGGTTGTTTGTCCTAGCACCTACCATGTAGATTAGATATGTTTTATTGACTCATGAATCTTGGTTTCATACTCACATGAACTCAGCAGAGTGAAGTGAGATGTCGCTTTCTGTAATCAGACTTCTGAAATAAGACTGGGAGACTTAGAAAGTATAATGCTAAAAGCTCCGTGTAAAACGGAAATAGAACCATTGGGGTTGTCAGACTGCGCTAAATTCTGATGACTTAGATTATGTTCATCAGTTCCTTTTGAGACTCATTTTCTCATTTTTACATTTGTAGTTTCTCACTTGTTTGTTGTAGAATTCAGATTACTGACTATATCCATAATTAGACAAAATGTGTAAGTAAATATTTTTCTGCTTATTGTTTCATTTTCAATACAATACATTATAACACAATACAATACAACAACACTTTTCTATACAAACAAAATCTTCTCAACTCAACCACAGCTCTTAATTTCTATGACATTGTTTCTGGATCGAGAATTATGCTTATGCACAAACAGATAAAGAAGTTATGGCTCTGGTGTTGCATGCTTTTATCTTAGCACTTCAATGGTAGAGAAAGTAGGGTCTCTATGAGTTCAAGGCCACCTTGACCATCATAGTAAATTCCACGCTAACTGAAGCTTCATGAGCCTCACCCAAATTAAAATCAACCCCCCCCAAAAATAATTAGGGTTTGTGATTTAATATACAAAAATTTACTGGTTTAAAATATTCATTTATGTATGTACATATGTGTATCTCATGTGTATAGAACGCACTGGACATCAAACGAGAGAGTTAGAACCACTGTACTTGGAATTACAGGCAGTTTTCTATCTGCCACATGGGGCCAGCAGACCAAACTCCTTTACAAATGGTCTAAACCACTGAGGCATTTCTCAAGCACCAAATGTTATTTGTTTTCAAAAGGCTGGCAATAGTGGCAACCTAATATTATTCTCAAAACTTATAAGAAGGCAATTAAATTTATATCATTTGCCTCTTACGATTATTTAGAAATGATTGTGATTGCTGATATTGCAAATACTGAGAGGTCGAGACCCGGGAGTAAAGAGCTATCCTACAAGACCCTACATCCAAGAAAAATTGGTAATTTGTGGAAGATGTTTACTTATAAGTGTTTTATTTTATCTACATAAGAGATTATTTTTAAAGTTAACACAATTTACCTAAGTTAAGAAAAGCATGTTAGTTCTTAAAGATTTCCTTCTTTCTGATAATGTGTATTTAAAGTAAATGATATTTAATTCAGTTGCTTAGAAAATGATAAGCCCAATAGGAGTACATTTAACTATCAAAGTATCATTATGCCTAGACCCATATGAATATGTGCATATACATTTAAATAGATACAAAGGAAATCCTGTTCTTCTATCACTGCAGTACTGTTGCTTCTCCATGTAAGAACTAAGAATAAAGTTATGCATTCAGAAATGCTGTCGTTCTAGTGTAAAGTGCAGTGTAACAATAAAACATTAATCTCTGGCATAAATCTGCACTTTAGAAGCCTATTTTGTATTCTTTATTAGTCAGATCCCTCTCTGTACATCAAGCAATGTTCCAACATTAGTAGTCATTCATTTTTAACTTCATAAAAATGTTCTGTCGTTGTTATATATAATTCATCAAGTACATATATTCCATGAAAATGACATAAATACTTCTGAAATATTTTACATAAAGGAAACTGTATTATATATATATATATATATATATATATATATACTATTTTGTATCTTAAATTTTATTTTTTATAGTTAATGCATTGTAGTCTATGAAGCTCTAGCTAATCATTTTTATAGATGTGTTGTATGTTATTTTGTAACCACATTACAAATGTTTTAATCATTTTATTGTCAATAACATATGTGTTGCCTCAATAAATTGCTATTTCAAACCATGTTGCCTCTGATATTTCATATCAAGCTATTTACCAGCACCACCACTACCACCACCACCATTCCCATCCCCACCCCAACCCCTCCCACCATCACCATAATGACTACCACCACCACCACCATCACCACCACCATAACGACCACCACCATCATCACCATCACCACAATGACCACCACCACCAGCGGCAGCTTCACTATGAACGTATATGCTTGGGAATATGAACTTCTTTAGAGTATATATTAAGAGATAAAATTGCTACACCATCAGGTAGTATGCTTTCAACTTTATGAGTAATCCCAAACTATTCCCTAGAAAAATTTAAGCAAATCTATTCTGCATTGTACATCTATTTATTCATCCAGCAATTTTTCTTTCTTTCTTTCATTTATTTATTTATACTCCAGATTTTATTCTCACCCAACATCGACCCTCCAACTGTTCCACATCCCATACCTCCAACCCACTCCCCTGTCTTCATGAGGCTGCCCCATCTCCCACCCCACCTGACCTTTAAACTCCCTGGGGCCTCCAGTCTCTTGAGGGTTAGGTACATCACCTCAAATTAAACCCAGACCCAGCAGTCCTCTGCTGTATGCATGTTTGGGGCCTCATATCAGCTGGTATATGCTGCCCTTTTGGTGGTCCAGTGTTTGAGAGATCTCGGTGGTCCAGATTAATTGAGACTGCTGGTCCTCCTACAGGGTCGCCCTCTTCCTCAGCTTCTTTCAGCTTTTCCCTAATTTAACCACAGGGTTCAGCAGTTTCTGTCCATTGGTTGTGTGCAAATATCTGCATGTGACTTTTTCAGCTGCTTGTTAGGTCTTCTGGAGGGCACTCATGATAGGTCCCTTTTTGAGAAGGCTCCATAGCCTCAGTAATAGTGTCAGGCCTTGGGACCTCTCCTTGAGCTGGATCCCACTTTGGGCCTGTGGCTGGACCTTCTTTTCCTCAGGGTCCTCTCCATTTCCATCCCCGCAGTTCTTTCAAACAGGAACATAAAAGTCATCCAGCAATTTAGGTTGTTTGCATTTCTTTCCTATCATGTGTGATGATGTGACTCTTAGTATTCGAGACGGAGCATCCCTTGGGTCAAACTTCCCTTGTCTTTCTTTACGTTTATTGGTCAGATCTGAAAGTATTTTGAAGAGTTTGATCAATTTGTATGGTTAGTCGCATAATTTTAGTGGTATCACAACAATTTGGTTGTGATAATTTCCATATTTTTCTATACCTATGCCCACTCATACACTGCGGTGTTTGAAAATCATCTGCATAGCCATGTCTAAAAACAAACCCACTGGGCAGTGCCAAACACATCGTCGCTACTCTTCTTACATGTTTCAAGCTCTTTCAAGATCAAGACGTTTCTCAGTTTTTCTGGAGAGTAGCATTGCTTTTCAACAGGGTCTTGAAACTCTATACTTTAAAAATGTATTTTTTTTTTGCAATAAAGTTGCACATGATAAAACTCCAGAATGTTCTATCCTAATACAAAAGGTGTTGAACAGCTCTGGCTTTATGACTGCCTTTAAGCAAAGTAGCAGGTGCGGAACATGTTTATCTAAATCAGTACAGTATTTCTGGGTGAATTTTAGGAATGAGGATATTAAAGAAGATCTAGAAAGAATGAAAGCATTAATAACTTTAAAGATCTATAGGTTTCTAAAATATGTAAGCATTTTATGCTATCTTATGTCTTTGGCCACTATTAAATAACAAATTTCAAAAATTTGATGACTACAAAGTTTCTCTGAAATTTTATATCGGAAGTTATTACTTTTGCATGTATGGTTGGTTTTAAGAAGTTCAGCAAACAGAATAGTAGGCTGTAGACAAGGGACAACCATGCTCTGAATCAGCTCCCAGTGGAAAAGCAAATCCACAGACAACATACAAAACAGACTGAAGTAATTCTAGTCAAGTCCATTTGAACTGAATTGCTCATAACGGGGGTTGAGTTAATCAGTGTCCACGATTTCTTCTTTCTCCCATCCCCTTTCGTGATGGCTGTAGTGATTTAATTTCAAGTCACCTGGGGTTTTAAGAAAGAAAATCCTTCCCATTAAAGCTGCATGGTGTTTATGACCACCACAGGGATGATTTAAAAAACAATGGAGGAGGTTGACTTATTAAAAATAAAGCCAGCTAATTACAGCAAATGGGCTTAATTTAAAAACCACAGGTGCCTCTTTTATAAGCTTTCCTTGAGTTTTTCCCCATAAAGGGCTTCCAGGTCATTGGACAGCACTGAAATCTTTGCTGTGGCCAGCTTTAAATGGAAAACATTTGGCTCAATTCTAACCACAGTCCAGACTGAATATGATGTCATAGAAAATATAAAACCTATGAAAGCTTGTTTCTGCATTGAAGGGTATTGCATCTAAATCATTATTTGTAAAATTTATATAATACCAAATTACGTCTTCTTTGTTTTATGTTTGTAAGTAGATTTGTAATGAAACTCATTTGGTAGTTTAAATTATTTTATTTGTAGCAATTGATGACACAAGTATTAAGAATTTTTATTGAAAATAATTTGGGGAAATAATATTTATTACAGTGGATTTCCATAAGTTTATAAATAATATTTAATATATTTTATATTTTAAATACTAAAATCCTCAAATATGTGAATGTGTATGTACAGTTTTCAAAATTGCATTTCAGTTTCAATTTCACTTTATTAAGCTTGTTTATTTTAATGACGTTCATCTCTTCCAAGTATAACATTCTATAGAGAATCCCATTTAATTTCCTGGGATGAGATTACCAGGTTTTCTCTTTGCTTAACTGTGGATCTATCTATCTATCTATCTATCTATCTATCTATCTATCTATCTATC